>NW_010353951.1:0-1040 GCF_000700745.2 Antrostomus carolinensis | reverse complement strand
TAACAAGCCTAACACCAGTCTTTCGGACAAAAAAAACTTACGTTGTCAAAACCATGAGAAAATAAAAATCTACAGCCATTTTTACTGTAAAACATGCCAGAAGAAGCACAAAAGTCTAGGGATTCAACCAATTGCTTGGTCAGTCTCTTGAACTTCCCAATTCCAAGCACTCAAACCCCAGATACCAGTAAGTCTCCCTGAATTCAAGACAGCCATATGTTGGCCCATTTGAGCTTATTTTAGAATTGGGCTTCTGATGTCATAGTCATAAACATGACTCAAAAACAGCCAGAGAACCTGTAAGATCTGGAGACCAACCAGTGAGCAAGCCAAGCATAATCTGTGCCTCTCTACATTGCTGAAGCAATGCAGCTACAGTTTTTGGTAGCACAACAGAATTTAGCATCCACAAACCAGACCAGAGAACAGAGATCTAATGCTGTTACACCTTCCCACAGTGATCACCCAATACTGGTCCTCCAAGATGCATGTTGCTTGTGAACAGCCAAGTGCTGCTGCGATGCCAGAGAAGCAAAGTAAGCTTTGGCACCTCAAATCCACACCTAGTCACAAGAACAGAGCAGCACACAAAATGCTTAGGCAGAGAAGTAGCCAAGAGGCTCTGTTTTCCATTTCATTAATTCTTGCCGTATCAGCAGTCCTATCTGCAGCTGAACTTGTTGGGATACATCTATTTCAAATTCAGGATATTTATCCAGAGATCTTCTGAAACTGGAAGAAAAAGGTCTTCAAGTCTTGCCCCCAGCCCAGCTTCAGGCCGCCCCTGCCAGCAGCGCTGTGGGGAATCAGCAGGAGTGGGTACCACCCAGCTGAGCACACGGGTCACGGAGGGATCCCGGATTTACAGCAGCTGTATTAGCGAGAGGGAAGACCCCAGGCACAGCAGAGGGGGATCACGGAAAGCAGCTCACAATTTACGGTGGCAGACTGTGGGGACAGCAAAAAACCCTCAAACATGCAGAGGGTTTTGATCGTTTTTAACTGTCACCTGAAAAGTGCCTCCCAGTCCAGAACCTGCT
>NW_010353950.1:0-1041 GCF_000700745.2 Antrostomus carolinensis | reverse complement strand
ATGGTGGGAACACTTTGGTGGTCACTGGCTTAGGAGGCCAAATTCACAGCCTGTTTGTAAAACGCTGCTGTAGCCAGTTTTAGAAACACAGTTTTTTAATCATCCTTATTCACTCCACTCCCCAGCGATTAATCAAAAGAGATTCAGTCTTTCTCTTTGCCTGGGCCATAGCTCCAGACAAACGACTTGGAAATTTCCACCCGTCTGCACTTGGAAATAGTGGAAATTGCCATTTTTGAGCGGGGTTATTAAAATCTGAAACAGAGGGTCCAGCAGAACATTTGAAGCACTTGCCAAATCCTTGCAGGACGGCTGAAACACTAGCTGTCCCAAGGAAGCACTTTTACTGAATCTCTTCACATCAAATAAACACACCTCTGGGTAAGCTTGTGTTTCAGCATTTTTAATAAGAGAAGATATTATACCCCTGCTGAGGAAATAAGGATTTAGCATTTCAGGGCAGAGCTGCCAAAAAAAGGAGAGGAGGTATTAATAGACTCGTCTTCAGGATGAAAATGAGGAAAACTTCATCAGAGTGAGGATTTTGGCCAATCTGGAAAAAGAAACATCAGTCAGTAGCTTGGGTGGTAGGAGTAGCAATCTTAGCCTAGCAAATTCCCAGGAGATTTGATTGGAATGAAAAATTAGACAAACATTTAACTCGGCCTGAGAGATGATTTATTTTTTTCCTGACTTGCTCATCTGGTTCCTCGAAGGATTCTTAACCAAAATCAGAGGAGAAGGGAGCACCAGGAAAGCAGGGGCTGTGCCTTGGGATCTTTACATACAGAAAACCCTGAAATCCATACATCAGTCATCTTTTATTTGACCTCCTGAGATCTTTTGGGGACTTGGAGTAGACTAATTGAACTGGCCTTATTCCTGAACCAAAATGGAGTCCCTGGAAAGATCTTGGATGAATTTGGGTGCGTTAATTTTCCTGTTTCTCTTCCAGCCATGTCTCCTTTACCTCAGTAAAGTCCTGAACTGATCTTAAAGACAGACCTCCATTTTTCAATTGGTTTTTCAATTCCCCCAGTT
>NW_010353949.1:0-1041 GCF_000700745.2 Antrostomus carolinensis | reverse complement strand
CAGTGACATCAGCAATAAGCTCATCCCACATATGGGTCGCACTCACTCTCCTTCTCCCAACTGCAGTCTCCTCAGTGCTGGAACTAAAGCCAACTGAGTCCTTTTTGAGACTTGGTCACCAAACTGCTGTCCGATCTTGGAATGAAAATTTGAGGCTCAGTTCTGAGCAGAACATAGACTCGGGATCAGTTAGGCCACCTGTGCTCCTCATGGAAAAGGTGGAGAAGAGAGAAACCCGAAAAGAACTGATCCAAAAAGAAGCTCTTCCCGAAGCTCTTGGGAATCCCCTGGCTACTCTTTAATCCAGCTGAAGGTCACCTTCCTCTTCAGCTTTATCAGTTTGGAGCAAACATCTCATCAGCTTGAGGTCCTCCACTTGTAGGTGCTGCCCTGCTCCTCTTCCAACCTCACTGACTGGGATTGTCCCAGCTGTTTGCAGTGACCATGCAGGTCCTTCTCCTCAAATACACCCCCAACTGGTTCTCCTGCCTCCCTGGGAGGATCTCCTGGGGCTGGTTGGTGGCCTTGCAGACCAGGCAGGAGTGGGAATGTCCAGGCTGTAGACCCCAACGGGGTTGAAGCATTGACTTGTTCATTGAGGAGATAATACATGTGTGTCCAGGAGGAGAAATTTCACTGTCACATAATTTGCAGCCCAGAATTGGGTTGGAAACAAGACCTAAAACAGGAGATGGACAAAAAGGACCATGAGCTGGGTCCTTAATAGGACCTACCTCAGGACACCACTGTCCCAGAGGGACCTCCCTCATCCCCTGTCCCACCAGAGCTCACAGGAGCAGCATTTCTTCTGTGTCACATCCTCACCTGACTTTGACCCCAACCTCCCAGACCATACCAGGGCTGGATAAACCCTTGAAGTCCACCCAAGGGGTGGAGACCTGGTGTATGATGAGGTGGTTAAGTGGTTTCAGGTGGTAGGAGAGGAACAGGCTGGTTTCACAGGTGATGGGAATCAAGCAGCCCAAGGCTCTGGTTTAAATCAATTCAGTCAGGAACAGGAAGGTTTAAATGGTGGAGTCT
>NW_010353948.1:0-1042 GCF_000700745.2 Antrostomus carolinensis | reverse complement strand
TTTTTTTTTTTTTTTTTTTTTAGTGACAATGCAGTTGTTTGAATGACAAACAGTTGTTTGATCAAAATTAACTCTGTGGTCTCTCATCTTAGAATACATCAGACTGACTTGCTTAAAGGTTGTCATCTTCCAGCTGGAAATCATAACTTTATCTCATTACTCCAGATGTATACAAAGTCTCAGCATATGCACATATACCTTTCCTGTATATTTAATATACAAATACTTTATTATATACAAGTGTGTCATTGTTTATATATAAATTAGGTCATTTAAGCAGAAATTTTAGAAGCTGTCTACTTAATGCATGGCATATGAATGCATGATTCTGGCACAACAATATACTTTTGTTGGTAGCAACAACATTAGAAATGGTAATATCGTCATATTTTCCACTCTAAGATTAATTTTGATATCCCAACCATCCACATTTCACAGAAAATGTTTTCTGACAATATTTCTGCTTATGATCTCAGGCCAAAGGAGATTGATTTTTCAGTTTTATGTCCTAAACAAGCTTTCTTCCCTTTTTCTTATCTAAACAGTTATTTTAGCAGTTGCTTTTTTCTTTTTTGTCATAAATGTGGTTCAATTCTAGCAACATCAGTCATCTCACTAACAACACTTATTTCAGTACTTAAAAGGAGATTGCATTTTCCTTTTTAATTAAATCAGCAACAAGAACATCAAAATGTTGCAGTTCACTTGTAAATTTTACAATTCATTTTTCTATATTGACAATAGAGACTCTAAATCCTTATCAGTTCAGCTTTTCAATCCATAGGACACGGGCTGAACCTTATTCATTGATTTTTGTTAAATTACATAAAAAGTCTCCTCTCCCTAAATGGGCTAAAGCAACACAGTTTTAGTTCCTATCATCATTTGACCTTTTTGACTGATGACAGAAACACTTTAGGTCACCTTTGACTGGAAAGAGAAAGTCCTGTAAGATTACTACTTTTAGCTCATTCTGTATCTTTAGTTTGACTGTTTGCAGACCTACTGTCCAATACCTCAAAATTATTTACAAATAATACTT
>NW_010353947.1:0-1025 GCF_000700745.2 Antrostomus carolinensis | reverse complement strand
TTCAAGGTCTTCTGGGAAGCATTCATATAGTCTTTACAGGCCTGATCTACACTTGTAGTCCCTCTAAGACATTTGCAATTAGCTAAATAGTCCTTGCTGACTGAAGAAAAGGGCAGAGTCTTCATGGTTCAACAGTCCCAGGAAAGTGCTTCCCTTCCTAAACTTGTCAGTCTTTCAGAACCTACCTGCAGGGCTCTAGTCAAAGATTTTTCTACTCAGGTTGGTTCAACTTAAAACTTTACCAGTTTCTTTATTTCACAAAAAAAAAATTTTGGGTTTCCACCCAACTGTTTCAACTACAGATGCAAAGCAAAGCTTGATCTTGCCATCTTTACTGAGAATGTGGTAGCACTACCAACTCAAAATCCAACCTTCTTTCTCATTCCTGTTGCCCTACACCATAGCACTGAGGCAGTCAAGGGGATGGCAAATACTGTTTGGATGATTCATTCTGTGATGAAGAGAGGTAGTTAAAACAGTGTAGCTATGTATGTTTTGTGGGGCTATTCAACCACACCAGTTCTCCAAAAAAGATTCAGACAAACTCACTGCAAACAGTTGTGTCTGAACAACTGAAGGCAGCCCTATCTGTTGTAGGGACAGGAAAGAGCAGGAGGAAATTTGAATGACCTGACAGTTAACGTTGTAAGTGGCAGGATGTCAAATCTCAGCCTTGGGGCAGACCTGTCCCAGCCAGCCAGATCCAGGGTCTGGTAATCACGAGACTTGGATTAGGATTCAATTTCTGTGCTTCCCTTCTTGGTAAGGGATTTTGCTTTAAAATGGCAGCCATGAACGTATTGTGCTTTTTGTTCCCATGACATGCGGGTTCTTAGGCATAAAATGCTATTTTTTTTCTTTATCTGAAAGATCCAAAATTTTGTTACCTCCTTTAACACATGGCAAAAATTATGATAATATAAAACAGTGCACTTTTGTTTCTCATATTCCTTAATAGGCCAGAAAAAAGGGAGAGCAGTTAAAGGAAGTGATGCACAGGATAATTAAATCCATCTCCAAATATC
>NW_010353946.1:0-1037 GCF_000700745.2 Antrostomus carolinensis | reverse complement strand
TCTGTCAGTGCTTGTGGTACAGGCTTTCCTCTTTTTGTGAAGTTCTCCCTGTGGGTGTGTCGGTGGGAGCTGTGCCCCGCAGCCCAGCCACTCCCTTGTGCTCCCTGGATGTCACAGCGGTTCCTGTCAGGGCTGTGCGCATGGTGCAGCGCCCTTAATGGGACTGGATTGCTGCTGTGCCTGCTGGTCTGGCGCTGTCAAGGTCAGCTGGAGGGGTTTGAAGAAAGACTGTCAGGGAATGATATGCCTGCCAAGGGAGTTGCACAGAGGCTGTCTACTGTATTTTCTAAAGGAATTCTCTAACATGGGGGCTGTGATTTTTGGAGAAATAGCACATTTATGAAAGAAAGAAAGGGGCAAAGACCTATTTCGCAATTGGTGAACCATCCTGTCTGACATAGTATGGAAGGTTTTTTTACATCTGTGATGTAAAATCACACCTGTATGCTGAGAAAGTAATAGAAACCTTGTCCATCTGGGAGGTCAGTGGGAGCCTCAAGGAAGCCCTGGCTCCTTGAGCAGAGATTGCTGGAACAAAGAATATGGGCATGAGATATATTCATTATTTTAGTGTAACATGACTGGCATTTTGCTCCAGCATTGCCAGTCCTGATCTGATGGCTTGGAAGGGATTTCCTGGCAAAAGAGGAGATTGCTCTGACTTTGTCTGTGCTTGATCTTTCTCTAAACCGAAAGTGAACTACTCAGATTTGATTGAAGCGTAAAATATTCTGGCCAGCCTTTATCTTGTTTCAAGCATTTATTTCATGTATTCCCAGCCCTCGTTTTTGTGTCTAGAAAGGATCGAATGATGAGCTCAGGGACTCTTCAGACCTAATAGGACTAAGATTAATCATCTATAACTAACTGTTAGAAGAGAATGAGTTGTTAAATTGCTCTATCATATCATGTTAAGTAAAAGTTATTATTTTGAGCAGAATGGAAGTAGTCTGGGACCATGGAAAAGTTTTCCAAAGCTATAAAATTAGACATAGAATGGAGGACTGTCTTAAAAAGAAAATATATTTTAGAAAAAA
>NW_010353945.1:0-1029 GCF_000700745.2 Antrostomus carolinensis | reverse complement strand
CATGCAGCCATGAAACCCTTGCTGAACTCTTCATGGAGTTTGCTCAGTTGGAGATCCCCAGTGTGATTCTCAGCAGTGGTTGCAAGTGATCTGTAAGGAGCTGGTCATGACCCCTCTCTATCCTCCCCTCTCTTCTAGCCACTGAATTCTTTTAAGCACAGTTTGAAGAACAAGTGCAGGGAGAGTGGTGTTTTTCCCTGAAAGCAAGTGTAGCATATTCTGTAAGAATGGTGTGTACTACAAAGAGGAGAAAGGGAAAATATGTGTGATCATGAATGGAATGGCCTGTCTATGAAACAACCTCTCTGAACAAAATAACTTTCTTAAGGCACCAGGCTCCCATTCATGAAACAACCTCTGCCACTTTGCAGTACATCCTGGGCAGATACCACACAGCCTGTCTGCTCATGTCTGACAAGTCGGGTGAGACCAGGCTCTTGGTTAAGACAGAGCAGTGTGGGAGCCATCATACTAGATCAGGGTGTGTTTTGTGCAGGAAAAGGTGGTATAGCCTACAGTTTGTGTTGCAAATTTTTGTAGGCTGGTATGGAGAAATTAAACCATAAATATTTCCTGTATCTTTAATTCATAGCTTACTACTTATTTCTCTATTATCCTATGAGGCTGGATGATCATAAGGTAAAGAATCACTATAATAATCCTATTATATCCACAATTTTTTTCAACATTCCCTGTTTTAGACAATTGTGTAATTACTTTTCATTCATTTCCAGCACTTATGGAAACCTTTTCTTTCAACATCCTTGAAGCATTGCATCCCGTAGGTATGATGGGATAGCTTCTGCTAAGAATCGTTTTCCTCTGTAAAGCTTTTGAAGCATTATAGAATCTCATTTTTTCTAATCAGCACTCTAGTTTCTTGTGGGCTAAAATTAGGCTTCCTGTCTCTGGCATGTGAGGCGTCAGCGTGTGTGACCTTCAAGCTGCCATCCGGCCTTGAAGTGCAATTTTTGCATCAGGAAATCTAGAGGCAGCAGCTTTACCCTTTTTTTTTTTTTTTTTTTTTTT
>NW_010353944.1:0-1040 GCF_000700745.2 Antrostomus carolinensis | reverse complement strand
AGCCCTCTCGATGAGCCCTGCCAGCTCATCAGCAAGAATCCTTTTCCCCCCCTGAGACAGCTGAAAAGCAAGATGAGCTGCCAGTTTTATACTTTAGCTCTGGGAATATTTCTTTTCAAATTGACATAAAGAAAAATTCCTGTCTCCACTGTGATTTCAAAATCATGAGGTTTTCCATGAGGACTGCTCTAAATTATACTTTTAAGGCCCTGGAGTGCTGTGATTATGATGTAACTGAAGCTCCTGAAGAACCTAACCGAATTTTTTATTTGTACCTATCAAAGGTCCATAAAATGTCACTTTCCCTAATGCATACAAATTATTTCACAACTTACTTTAATGAGGAGTGTAACAAGTTTGCCTCTTTAATCAGTGTCTTACTGATAACGAGTATGTTATCTTTGTAGGCTGCTTTTTTATTACATACATGTTTATAAGCTTCCTCGTAAAATGGTCAGTCAGAAGATCAGGTCTTGAAGATCTTCAGGAACCATAAGTGCACATTATTTCTGGAGAAGAGCTGCAGAGTGAAAGTCTAGTGCCTCTCTGTTCCTCTTGCTTTGATCAGCCAATGTCTGTTTGGGCTTTGTTCAGTTTTTTTAGTTTTTTGCAACACTAACTAATAAGTGTTTGAATATTTCGGTATCAGAGAATACTGATCTGAGCACAAACTAAACTTTGATTCAGCAGAGCTCAGATACACAACAAGGACACCGAAGGGGCTGACGTGAGCCTTTCTTCTGTTGTGTGTCCATCCATGTAAGGGATGATCTTTGGTAACTCCCCATTTCATTTACGGGAAGGTAATTTTCTGCTTCCCTGAGATAGAAAGTTTCTGCCAACCACACAAGCAATGTAACCATTGCCCTTCTGTGCCAGTGTTTCTGTGCCAACAGGATGTTAGAGAAGTCATCTCCTTTTCAGGTCAATCCAGACTCTCCTGGCATTTGTCTATATTTATCATGGGTGTGTGTGTGTCAGAGCAGTATCTTCTGTTGCTGATGCACACATGGAAGTCTGCTTGCATGGCTCTGTCTCTG
>NW_010353943.1:0-1040 GCF_000700745.2 Antrostomus carolinensis | reverse complement strand
CTGTTAAACCCTGAGAATGAAATATTCTGGGATTTTTCATCCAGGAAGGGTGGGAGTTCTGTGTTGTTACAAAATATCAAAGAAATGACTAAGAATTTCTCTTTCTGGCTTAGTTTAGGTGGGTAGGAGATGAGTTTAGCCATTACTTTTTATTTTTATAAACATTGTTTATAACATATATTCCCTGATTTTTAATGCAGTATGTAGCTTACTGGGCAGATGGAATTTTGTGTGCTTTTGGTAGGCTATGATAAAGGATTATAGCTTTTAAAAGTTTTTGCCTGTTTATAAAAGTACCTATATTTAGCCACGGGTTTTGGGACAGTGGAAACAAATTTACTTAATGTGCACGTTTAAAATGGTTACTCTTTAACTTGCCCTAATGATATGATTTTGATTATTTTAGGAAACACATTAAATGGTCTTTTAACTCTGAAAGCAGACAGCATTCAAAAGAGGTAAATACATACCTCTTTACATGCATTTCACTGTGCATATCAATATGCTTTAAGAGCATACTCAATGGAGTGTAACAGCATCTTCATAGTCATTAGGAACCACTAATGTGTGGTTAAAAAAGAATAATTCTGAAGATCTATTTACCTGATAGATTTAATGGTCCTGATGGAACTATTAGAAGCTAAATAACAAAGCTTTTAAAAATGTCCTAAATATTTCTAAAAGACCTAATGGTTCCTCAGGAGCTCTGTTGATAGTCAGTCTGGCAAGCTGCAGGTGCCGTGTAAGAAGCCAACACTATTTGCTGAATGAAGTGATATAGGAATGAATAATCTGTTTATGATGCTTACAGTCAGCATGGCATCCTGCAATTGTGGAATAAAAGAATTCCACTAAAATGAAGTTGTCTTTAAAAAAAAAAAAAAAAAGAAAAGATGAATACAGCTCTTCTCATAATATTATTTAGATGTTAGTTTCTTTACATTCTCTCCAAAGAGAACTCTTCTGCCCCAGTTAGCAGTAAAGACTTCTCTGGCAGGCTGAAGTCCTGCAGAGGTAGGTGTACCGAAGGCATGGCTGCA
>NW_010353942.1:0-1036 GCF_000700745.2 Antrostomus carolinensis | reverse complement strand
GCTCCTGTGCCTTTCAGAATTCCTTCTTGGGGAATGTCCAGCCTTCCTGGACTCATTTGCCCTTCAGGACTCCCTCCAAAGGACTCTGTCAACTAGTCTCACAGGCCAAAGTCCGCCCTCTGGAAGTCCAAGGCAGTAGTTTGCTGATGAGTATTCCTCATCAGCCCCTCACCCCTTTTGTTAGCAAAGGAATAAGCACATTCACATCTGTCAATCTGGGGCATGTGCTAATATATAATTTTGCAGTGCTTTGCTACTGGATTTGCCCAGAGATTGGCACATTAACATGGTCACAGGCTTTAAAACTACAAGTCCTCACATGAGAGCCTACAAGTGATTCCTGTCTAAAGGTCTGTATTGCCCTCTGTACAACTGCATACTCCATCTCTGATGATGAGTGGGTTCCTACTGTATTCCAGGGCAGGGTACAAATGTTCTCATTCTTATATTTCTGCAAGAGGGCTACTTCAAAATCCCATAAGAAGCACCTGTTTGAAAAGTCTACAAACCACTTCATCAAGGTTTCAGAGTACTATCGTGTCTAATAAGCTTTACCCAAATCTTCTACTATCTGAATCATGGGGAGGATTAGATGAGTGCTGAATTTGGAAGCCACAGTTTTAAAAGGTCAGCAGAAAAGGCAAGTATATTACTACACCTGGCACAGCACATCTTGAATTTTCCCTTAGTTCTAAAAGCTGACACGAGAGATCCCAGAGTGTGTCATCTTTCTGTCCCTGGAACTGAATAGTTTCCTTCCAACATATGCAGCCTGCATAAAGCCATCTCATCCGACTAAAAACTTGCTCTCTGTTGACAGAAGTATCAAAGATTGATCACTTGCTTCAGAAACGCAGAAACACACGTTTGTTACATCCTAGAAATTACTCTCCCTGGTAACAAGATCACCTTGCAGATCCCTCCAGTTAAAAGCTAGTAATTCTTAGAGCTGCTTTCTACCTCTGCTAAAATGGGAAAAAGCCTGTATATACCCTTCTATACTCTGAATTAAGCAATCTGGACATCCATAAATCTA
>NW_010353941.1:0-1041 GCF_000700745.2 Antrostomus carolinensis | reverse complement strand
ATATAGTACCTATGTTTGTTATATTGTTTTCATTCATTTTTAGAAACTATATTATGTATATTATATGCCCACACAGTAACAGCGTTGCCAAATATAGTGAAGACCAGAGAAAATTCCATATTAAAGGACACTAATATTCATTTTGAGCACTGCTAGTGACTGAAAACATTCTTAATGTCAACAGGATCTCCATTTTAATGTTGTTACGGTTTGAAGTAGAATTACTTTAAAAATTAGCTGTAGAGAAAGACTTCAACCATCATGTTTGAGATATCTATCAGTTCTAATCATTAGAAATAAACATTTTCGGGGTAGATTATGTTACAAATGTCCAGTGAGGAGTTGGTTGCATCTTCCTACAAAGATCTTGCAGCCCAAATATTCATGGGCTTAGTGGTGAGTAGAGTTTACCTTGCTCCTCATAACAGATTCAGATACAGTAAGCCCTCAGGCATTTATTTCCCATTCATTGCTGTAGTTCCTGTACCTGGCTAAGTTCACAAAAACAAGCCCAAAAGTGTTTTGAGCTTGAACAAGTGTAAATCATTCATTTTCCCATTTCCTCCAAACCCCATGCCATGGATTCTAGCAGCAATATACAACTTAGTAAAATATCAGGCTTTTGCAGAAACTTAGAAGCAAACACCAGTAGTAAAAACTTCTTCTACAGCTGAAAGTGACAAGAGCTAGTTGGAGAAAAGGATTCTTCCTCAAGAAGATGAGTTTGCAGCTACTCACACTACATGACTTTTAATTCTTGGCATTTCGCATGCCTGCCACAGAAGCTGCTCCTACTACACCTGTCAGCACTCTTTCTGACAGCAGGAGTTATGGTACCAAGGAGCAATGGATGAGCACCTTGACTACTTCTAACAAATTTGAAAACCAACATATCTATATAGAGAGCTAGATATAGAGAAATTTAAATTTAATGTATTTAGGTCTCCTCCCTAGAGGCTTCTGAGGCTCAGACCTTGCTGTAAGGAGACATTTAGTACATGAAGATAAGTGTGGAAGAGGGAAAATAAATAAATAAATAAA
>NW_010353940.1:0-1030 GCF_000700745.2 Antrostomus carolinensis | reverse complement strand
GGAAGTGGTGGCACCAGGAGAAGATGGATGGTGTAGGGTGGTGACAGTAGAAGCTGGTCACAGTGGTGACAAGTGATGGTTATGGGGTGTTGCCCCAAGAGCTGGAGGATGGAGCTGAGGGGTCTCCAAGGCTCCACGTTTAGGTGGGTCCAAGAACATGGTTTCTCCAAGCTCTGAAGTTCTTGTGGAGCAGGTTGAGTTATGGAGACACCCTCTACCAGGTGAGGTGACTGCTGTCCATAGCAGGAGGACCTCTCCTCCTCAAACCACCTCCTAGGAGTGCTGATGGAACAACACATCCCAGGGGGGGGACAGTGACAACCTCCTGGAGATGGGATGAGCTTCACCACCTTTGGCAGGTGATAGACCTCCACCATGACTTCTCCCATCACGTGGAGACCTGACTTCTCCTCGCTCTCTTCTCTTCCAGGGGTGGCAATAAGCACTTACGCCAAGTACTGCTACAACAAGCTGCAGAAGGCAGCTCTGACCGGAGCCAAGAAGGTATCGTCCAACCGTTGGGCATGGGGTGGGAACCTCCTCATCCCAGGTGGGACCACCCAGGAGGTTGTTGGGGTTGTGGGATGGGGTCTAGAGGAGAAGAAGGAGGGATGAAGCTGGAGAGTGGTGGGAAGAACACAAGAGTTGGTGCCAGAAGGGTGGTGGGCATGTTCTGGGCATCTCCAGTGTGGTTTGTTCATCATTGTATCATCTCTGGGGATCTTCTGGGGTCCACCAAGTCCTTCCCAAACTTACCCATCACCAAGGGATTAAGGAAATGATCCTGGGAGGAAAAACAGGCCAAGGATGGAGAAGGTTGATCCAGCAGCTCCCATCTCCCCAGCTTTTGGAGACCAGTTCCTCCCAGGTCACCATCACCGTCACCACAGCAGCTCATGGTCCATCCATGTAACCATCCATGTGACCATCAGGGTGGCAGCTGATTTATTTCATAGAACACCCTGGATAGGGATGAATTTCCAGCCTGGGGAGATCTTCATGGTCCCACCACCACCACCACCACCACCAC
>NW_010353939.1:0-1038 GCF_000700745.2 Antrostomus carolinensis | reverse complement strand
TGCACAGGCAAATCTTATATGCAAAAACCTTTTTAAAATATCTCCTGAAGATTCAAATAAACACAATTACAAATTAAAAAGAAGTCTTTCTGTCTGTAAATCAAGCACAAGGATATTTTCCACCTACCAAATACAACAGTACGTGACACTGCTCAGAAATTTACAGGCAAAAATCTCTCATGGGGAATTATGATTGAACTGCAACTTGGGGAAAACTTTATAGTTTCTAAGAAGAGCTTCACAACAAGGAACACAAGTTATAGAACATACTTTTACATTACAGGTAGACAGGAAGAGATGTTCCACACTTGCAGTATTAAGTCATCTTTGCAGTTAGATCTTCAGCTTAGTTCACTCACAGAGACTGGAACAAGCCCTGGCTGCTAACACAAGCAAAGGATCTGATTCAACTATTCCAAACGAGACGTTTATCAGAGTACTTATTGAATAAGATTGGGTGAATTCAGCTTGTGGACATGTTTAAGTAACTGGTGCTTCATGACCTCTTTAGAAGCCCAAGCATTTTACCCATTTTTATGTCTATTCCATCAAGAAATTTAATCATGTACATTTATGACAGATAAGGGGGGAAAGCATGGCTAATATTGAATCATGGTAATACTGAATCCGCTGCTGAGAGTGGAGACTTTTATGATCAGTAACAGGTTCTGTGTGCCCCATTCATTGCTCAAAAAATATCTGTAGGCCTCCATCAACCCAATATGAAAAAGGATTAGGTGTCGCTAAGTTTTTTGTTTCTGTATTTGGTCTTTTATAGGCACTGAAATGATTCAGGAGCTTTTTTAATTTATAGAGCTGGATCTCCCTTTCTGGCATGGCAGGTGGAAGCCCAAGGGTGTATTTACTCCCACTAAGATAAAAGCAATTACATCTTACTCTTCACCATGTACAAAAGAGGAAAAGCAATGCCTAAGCTCTGAAAATTAAAGAAGTTTCCTACAGAGACTGTACGGAAACATGTTATCACACCTTTAAATACCAAAGAAAACAAAGACCAGGACTGAACACTGGCACAGG
>NW_010353938.1:0-1034 GCF_000700745.2 Antrostomus carolinensis | reverse complement strand
GGTTTATTTCCTGCTAAATTGCTTTATTACCCCTCTCACACAACAGAGCCACTCCTGAACAGTAAGGGCAATTTAATTATATAAATAATAATTAGGAAATTAAATTAAGTTGAAAGCTTATATTCCTTTGAGGCTTAGGAGTTGGCAAATATAGAAAAAAGTCAAAGGTTTCTCTCCCTAGTCATATCTTAAGGGGTGTGTAGTAAAGTACAGCTTCAGAAGAAAGGCGTGCTTTTTTCCCCCAAGATAAATGAGGGTGTATATTTTACTTCTGCTGGGATGAAAAAAACATATATGTTCCATGTAGATGTAGGTAAATTTGAAGACTGCAGCTGGTAAAAGGGACTTCAACTTTTATAATTATAAGCAAACATTTAAATTTTGTTCACAAATACATAAAACTCCAGCCCCATTAAAACCAGTTACTTATCCTGGGTACTATATATTGGATCATCTAAACTTGAATTATGTTTATTTGCACAATACGAAGTAAGGGAGAATCCTATTTAGGAAGAATCTTAAATAGTTAGGACAAAAGACTGTAAGGCAGCCAGAGAAACACAATTAATGTATTTCTGAGAGCATTCTGAAGATAATGAAATACAGAAAATCCTTTCATTTACATGTAATGCATTGTCTGCAGTATATGGAAACAGAAATTTGATTTTGAAATTTCATCAACCCACAAATAATTTAAGTAAGGAAGGCTATTATTTGGAGCATTTATAGAATATTTCAGCAATTATTAATATTATTATTAAACTACTTATTAAATAGTGCTTATTCACCAGATGATAGTAATTTAAATATAATTGTTATTTTATAATGCAAATATATAGCAATAATTTAAAACTTTTCTCATAGGCTTGCTACTGCAGTGTTATAATTAAATCTATTATTTGAATGTGTGGTGCAACACAATTACGCCATTAAAAACAGTATGCATGTTCTGCGTGATATCTCTTGAGAAAGGTTGTCTAGTATTTCCTTTGCCAAAACTTTGTGTACAATCACAGAATCACAGAATCACAGAA
>NW_010353937.1:0-1037 GCF_000700745.2 Antrostomus carolinensis | reverse complement strand
TAATTGAAATAAGGAATCTTTTATAATAAAAACTGTGACCTTTCTTTGTAGCTAATACAGTACAAGTCAAACTGATTGTCCTTTCCTACTAATTCTTTTCCTATGAGATGATTGTTAAGGCTCTGATGTTAGATACAGTTCAGTAACACCCCATTTTTTAAACACATTATTGAAAAAATCAAGGTGTAAGAGGCTTTTTATACATTTTACTAGTCTTTTTTAAATAAAAAAAATAACAGGAAATAATTTTTTTTCAGATTTTGACTCATAGTGTAGCACTTTCTCTTTTCAGTAGCCATTTTACACTGTCCACCTGAACTGACCATGGCAGTCCAGCCATGAGCTCATGAACATTGACTTGATATAGACACAGAATTTAAACATGTCAACTTTCAAATAAATTGTCTTGATCTCTTATTCTTTACCCACTGTCTTCTGTCTATCTATCTTAAATCCAAGTGCATTTCAGGCCTGTGGATCACTGACAGTAAATGACACTTTGGAGGTACAAGAAAATTATTTCTTATGCTACCACTCAGAGAACAGCAGGGCAGGTATGTCAGAGCTACGCCTACGCTTAAAAACAATGATATTCCTGACTGAGAAGGGAGAGAGCAGACCAGAAAGCTTAGGGCTCAGTGTGTCCTTGACTAGCCTCATTCCTGCAGGGAAGTAGGGTGCCAGATATGGTTTCATTTAGAAAGGCAGAGCACTTTCTTCAGTCCTAACTTTATGACTGTTGGAAATTATCTCTTCCTATTCAGTTAAAAAATTCTCTTATGCAGCACAAGCTGAGAATTTCTGATTTCTGAGAAATTTTCCTCTCCACCTATTGTTGTTGTGCAGAGTAAGAACCCATCAGTCTTTACCCAGATCATTCAGAATCTACTACTGAACTGCTGGACTAAATAAATTCACCTATAGAAATGTGCATTTCTCTCTATGCATAATGAATACATGTACACTTGTAAATTCTAAATCTTCCTTATTTTGAAGTCAGAAGTTACAAACACAAAACACAAAAATAATTTGGAAAT
>NW_010353936.1:0-1040 GCF_000700745.2 Antrostomus carolinensis | reverse complement strand
CAAAGTCCCCATTTTATCCCACAGAGAACCCCATAAACCATAGTTCCTGGCTTGGTTATTATTACGTGTCCCCAGCACACAGCTGTGGTATCGGTGAGGAAACAGTCACCATGGAGCAGCGATAGCTGGGTTTGGAGCAGAGACTATAAAAACCCAGTCCAGACATCCAGCTCCCCAGTGTTTGTAAGAGGATTGCCTCTAATTCCTCCCACTTGTTGTGCCTTCATAAAAAGCTCCAGCAACTTGTACCAAATCACCCATCTAAAGCCACTTCTCCGAGCAGTTACAGCTCCTGTCCATCCATCACAGCAACCTGCTCTCCTAGAAATGCTGCATGCAGGTGAAGCAAGACAGCTATATGGGCTTAACACTCGTAAAAAAATAAATGAGACTCTTTCCTTTATTGTTTTCTTCTCCAGTTCCTCAGCTTTGCTGTGTTTCCACAACTGTTTCGAAGGGGACCAGCCCCTCCACCACCCACAGGGACCTGGGGGACTCTTTCCAGTTGCTTTTATTTGCAGCAGCTCACCAAAGGAGCTGTCATTAGGACAAAATGCCCTGACTAAACTTCTGAGGGTCTTACAGATTGATCCTTGCAATAAAAAATTAAGAGCTTCGACCTGGAAAAATAGAGTCTTCCTTGGTGAGAGATCTGAGATAATTCACTTTTACTTAGAAACGCCTTGGAGCTGACCTTTTAGATAAGCACAGTCCTCATGGAATTGCAGCAACAGGAATCCATTTCACAGGGTTTCTGACATTAAAACCATTCTATGAATATTTCCCCACCGTGACTGGGAGGAATAAAGAGGGTGGAGGTGGTTGAGGATAAGTCCTGCTGCTCTGCAAACCCATGGAGAAGAACTGACCGGCTGTGCTCTGCCAATGGTGCAATTTCCCAAAGAATTAAAAAAAAAACCCCAGTACTGACCCAACAGGGACAAGAGCAACCTCCCATCAGAAGAGGACATTAGAACTTTAAAGGAGGAATGATTGCCAGCCACACAGGAAAAAAAAACAGTGCTAATGAATTCAAATAA
>NW_010353935.1:0-1037 GCF_000700745.2 Antrostomus carolinensis | reverse complement strand
CTTCATTGCCCTTCTCTGGAGACACTCCAGCAAATTTCTCCTGAAATATGTGTTCCTCAATTATATAGTGGAAATCTTTGTATTTAACCCACCTGTACCAGAAGGAAAATGTGATCTGCACCAGTTTTCACAGGAGGATGGTGTTTAGCAAGCCTGCAAACAGTTCACAGCAAGTTGTCCATTTCAGTAGTCTCTGTGAGAGTGGAAGCAGGAAGCTGAGCAACTTGATTCTGGTGTGGTGGGGACCTCGGCTCCCCTTGGTTACTGCACCCTCTAAATTACAGCTTAGGGAAGAAAGAAGGAATACATCCCTGGATTGCCAGCAGAAAGTCTTTCTTTTTGCTTCCCTTCTCCTTTTAACTGCCCTGCTATTTGGTAGTGACTCCAGAAACTCTAAATTTAAAGACATACCAAGGTATAAGCATATCATTTAAAGATGACTAAATCCCACCCTTAGATCTTCACCTTTTTCTAAATTAAACCTCAACTGCCTTTAAGGATGCTGTGCAGTGTGTTTAAGTCAGGTTATAGATGTTCTAAGAGACTATGATTCCCTCTACACTGTGCCTGCAATGATCTAAGCTATTCTTTGTAGTTATTTAGGATTTTTATATCCTTTTTTTCAGGAAATGAATGGCACGATGTGAAAACAAATTGTGTTTTGACGCAGCGAAGTGGACTGGTGACAGGACATTTAAGTGAAGCATGGACATTTCAATTGAAGTACAGTGTGTTAGTCAAATGCTACCTGCTGGGCTGATTAGCAGTAACAGTGTAATTCTGTAGCCTGTGTAATACAGGAAATCAGAGCAGGAAAATGAATGGCCTTTCCTGTCCGTAGTGTGGGAATATATAAATGTCCTGTGCTTTGCTGTTCACTTTATCTTAGGTTCTGGAATGACCAAGAGTCGTGGATGTGCTTTCATGGCACATCCATTTTCTTAAGTGCTTGGCAGAGCGAGAGGAGCCGTGATTGCAGGGAAGGAACTGATTGTTTTGTTAGTTTGTGATTTTTGTGTTGTGGGTTGTTTTTTTTT
>NW_010353934.1:0-1033 GCF_000700745.2 Antrostomus carolinensis | reverse complement strand
AGTCACCAAGGACTCAAATCCCCAGCTCTGGTGAAGCACAAGGCAAATTCAGTTTGTTTTGGGTTTGTTTTTCCCTGTGGCTGCATCTCCTCCTGCCCCAGCCCCACTGTCTGGATGCCTGTAGCTTCTTGCAGTCCCCTTCCAGCCAGCTCAAGCCCCCCAGCACCCACAGCAGCCAAGGGGGGAAGGTGGGACGTGGCTGAGAGGATGTTTCCCAGCTTTGAGGAAACCTGGATGCAGGTTTTTGGTGGAGCAGGAGATGCTGGCATCACACAGAGACACTGGCTGGGGATGTCACAGCAGTGGCACTTCCAGCTTTTCAATTCCTGTCCCTTTGGATGCCATGCTCCAAACCTTTGTTTTGGTGGGGACAGTAGTGGGCCAGGGGTTGTCCTACCTGACCCGTAGGACACTTTGGGGACTCATTGGTGGCTCACATCCCTGCTGCTGAGTCTCCTGGAGCCCCTGGAGCTCACTGATCCCCTGCAAGGGCAACTGGAAACTTGAATTTGTTTGACACACACAGTGCAGCTGCCTGGGGGTGGAAGAGGAGAGCTGCAGTGGTTGAAAAGCGATTAAAAACCCAAAGGTGGTGGGGTTTTGTTCCAAACTTGCCTCTCTACAAGAGGCAGCAGTGCCATCAAGCTCCGTGGGGTCTGGTCTGGCAGCTCCATACCTCCCACAGCTCATGTTTGCTGGCACCTCTCATTCTGATCCCATCTGCTTCGCTTCCAGGTGAGCTGCTGAATGAAGTGGAGACAAGTCAGAGGGTGAGGAACCCCCCCGGGCTCTGCATGGATTGGGATGGGGAAACCTGCCCGCAGTAAGAGCCCAGGGCAGCTGGAAAACCCCGGCTTCTTCCTCCGAGCTCTCTTCCTCCTCCTCTTCTGCAGGCATGGTAAGGAGCTGGGTGGGCAGAGACATCCCAGAGCCACATCTCTGGTGAGAACACCCATGGGAGCTGCAGTCCCGGGGTGCAGGGAGGGCACAGCCACCACGGAGCTCCTGGGGGGTGACCGGAGCAAACAGATCC
>NW_010353933.1:0-1035 GCF_000700745.2 Antrostomus carolinensis | reverse complement strand
CACTGACCACTCTGTACCCCCAAGCACAGGGTAGGAACATCTCCTCTCCTTTTTCTTCTTGCATGGCTTGCAGAGGCTGGATGTTTTCCCTCCCTGCCCATCCTGGCCGCAGCACTGATTGCAGCCATGGTTTCACTGCCATGGGCTGCAACACAAGTCATGTTGGCAAAATCTCCCTGGGTGGCAGCTGGTGCAGAGAGAAATCGAATGGTCCCTGCTAACCCTACACCTTCTCAGAGTGGGGTGGATTTTTTGGGGGGGCTGTTTATGATTTGCAAGCGTAATCCCACGTGTTCCATGCAGGTGATGCTCCCCTGGGATATGCAGAGGCTGGTTGCGAAGTGCAAACTCCTTCCCTCTCCGTTTTTAGCAGAATCCTGCTGGAGTTTCGCACGGGGTGGTTAAAGTGAGAAGGGAACCTTCTTTTAGAAGGTGTAATTAGAGTGAAGGAAAACATCACAACTTGAAGGCTCCTGCAGAAAATAGCATCACAAAGTTATTATTAGCTGTAATAGCATATTTGCCAATTTTTTCCTCTTTCTCTCCCTTCCATCTCTGTTCTCTCTGCCCCTCCCTGACTCCTTACTTTTGTTAGGGAAGATGTGTTTTTCTCATGGGGGCTCATGTTTGTCTCATTACCGAGTTACTCTCGTGGAATCTAAAGACACAAAAGGTTAATGCAATAATGAAACCCTGACCCCTCTGGTCGTAGATAGCATCTTACTCTGCGGCTTTTTATTTCTTTGTAAGACAAGTTTCCATCCAAAATAATTTCGAAGGTTTAATGCTGTTGTCATCTGGTGCCTTGAGGGGGGCAGGTTCCTGGACATCAGTTGCTCTCTGAGATGAGCTCTTTCTGATGGGAGGATGCTGAGGATTTTTAATGAGCCCAGCGCTGCAGGATGGGGAGGTGGAGTGGGTAATTTAATTGCCAAGCCGTTGGCAAATGCTCTGAACTGCTGAGTGTTTTGAGTGCTGTTGTTTTGGGAGGTACCAGGTTGGGCTGTGATGCACTGGAGAATGAATTTGGGGTAA
>NW_010353932.1:0-1035 GCF_000700745.2 Antrostomus carolinensis | reverse complement strand
CTCTTTCATACTTCACTAGAGGTGGAGTTAATCAAAACAGCTGCAGCTCAGAACACCTGGAAGTTGTACAACTCTGAAATGTCTAAATGCAAATTTAAGAATCTAATTTTAAGCAGGCAGATTTGATCATTTTACCCTTGGTTACCTGGGAAACCAGCTAATTACTATGCATTTGCTTCAGCACTCTGCATGCAGCTTTTAAAACATTTTATTATAATTTTTCTTTTATTTTGTCTTAAGCTAGTGTTTGTAGAAAGGGCTGACTTGACAGCTCTGGCAAATGAAGTAGTCTGCCTGCCCACGGAATATGTGCTCCCTAGACAGTGGCAGTCCAAACTTCCTCATGCTGTTTTGTCAGTGTGCCACAACTTTTCTTGGAGGGAGGAAGAGGGGAAGAGTTGGAGGAGGAGGTAGGGTCTTTGTGCCATCAAGTCTTTGCCACCAAAATGTGTAAGTATTGTCAGGAAAAAAAGACCTGAATTTTCCTCACAGCATAGAAAACAGTGCCACTAAAAACTGGATGAACTCAGGCTCTGGAAACCCATCCCTGGTCTGCAAACCATTGTCAAGATCACAACCTTGATCCTGCTGCTGTGTTGCAGTTGGCACTGGTGACAGATGATCTCATGAACTAAGCAGAGTTTTACTTGTTCAGTGCTGAGGCAATAGGATTTTCAAAGAGTTGAAGTGCTGAAGCCTTCACCAAAAAGTCCTGAGATTATATTTGCAAATTAGAGGTGGAAGTGGGAAATCTGGGAATTCACTCTAAAATGTTTTGCTTCACTTTCCACATGCTGATCAGAGTATGCACATTTTAGTAGTTCAGTGTCTTGGAGATTACTTTTGTTGAGATATACATATAATATGAATCCTGATAGCTACAAATCACCTAGCACTCCTAGAAAAATCATCCAGGAAGCAGTCAGTCTTTTCAACTAAGAATTTTGTATTTGCTTTCAAAGTGGTTTACGGGTCTTCTAGTTCAGCCAGTAGCCTGAAAATAGCGGAAGATCACTGGCAGAATCATACGGCTGG
>NW_010353931.1:0-1036 GCF_000700745.2 Antrostomus carolinensis | reverse complement strand
ATTGCTTGAATGTGGAAACCAAAACAGGAAGAACATCCGTGTATGTGGGAGCGTGGAGTTACCGTATGCAACACCCACAGCTTTACTATAACAAGATACGATGAGTATTTAATTTGGACCTCCAGCAGCGGCTTGCAAACACACCGTACTGCCCCTGGGGCCTTGGCTTTAGTATTGTGACAGCACACATAGATTTTGGGTCCTATAATTCATGTTCTTTACCTTAGCTATTTGCAAAGAGCTACTTATTTTCTCTTCCAGGCACTCAGCTCTGTATTCCTCCTGTGGTTATCCCAAGCTGTGGAGGTTCTGGGAGTCATCCTGGTGCAGAGGGCCATACTTTCAGTTTCTCGTGCTCCTTGGGCTCCTGCAGTCTGCTCCTGAAGTGCTGTCAGGGGCTAAGCATGGTCACCCCAGGCACACCAGCACAAACCTGCAATTCAGAAGGAGACATTCAAATCTTCCTCTCCTCAACTATGATCTGGGAGAGATAATGCTTGTAGTAAAATCAAAAGGTGAAGACATTTTTATCACAGAAAACAGTTAATTCTGCAGCTGCATGCACTTCTCTTGGGTGTGATGAGAGCCCCTGTTCTCTGTACCATCAGATTTGTTCATAACTACAGCACTTGTCAGTGACAGCCTGGCTCCCTGCCCAGTTAGGGGTGCTGAGAACACTGGGAGACTGACACAGCGGGGGAATGGGAGGGTGGGCAACTGTGGGGTGCACTGCCAGGGCACCCAAAGGTGAGGGGTACAGAAGGGGCAAGTACTGGGTAGTTTTTGGCAACGAGGGTTTCCCACAGAGCAGGGGCAGGGGTGCAAAGCTGCCCATCTGCAACAGCGACTGGGGAAACTGGGGAAAAACATGCATTTACTGGTGCAAACGGATGGAAGGGGGGGAAACTGCATGGCAGGTAAGGGATCCAGCAGCCAAGGGTGGCAACCACAGCGGAGAGGGGTCTGCCAGAGGGACAACTTCTCCTCTGGGCAGCTCCTTCCTCCACAGCCCGACAGACAAAGGCTGTGACACGGG
>NW_010353930.1:0-1030 GCF_000700745.2 Antrostomus carolinensis | reverse complement strand
TTTAGGATCAACTTTAATAAGGTGACTTTCTGACTGGGGGGAATTTTGTACTGCCTGGATGGAAGTAATAGCTAAATGTGTTGAGCAGTGTGTTGGTTAAAGCAAATAGCTTAATATTTGTTATATTTGTGGTCTTTTTTTTAGTATTATATGTTAGGAAAAAAAACCCCAAACTGTAGCTAATATTGGAACCCATTATGTGTACTTTGATACTTTGATTTCTGGTAATTTCTGAGAAATTCACAGTGGCTTTGTTTTTTCCTCTCACTGCTGAATTGATAAATGTTAATAGCTCAGTCTTTTTGGCTTGCTGCCCTTTATTATCATCTAGTAGAGAAAATGATGCTTTATACCTTAAAGAATACTAAGAACTTACATTCTTTTGAAGTATGAAAGTGTTTAAAATGGGCTGGGGAGTGGGAAGCTTTCGAAAAAGAGAGACTTTAGTTCTTTCATGTCATTCTAGTTTTAAGAACAGGTCCAGACTTCAGGGTCATTTCCATCATGGCATTGTGCTTATGGTTTGAAGCCTCTAGTTCAAACTGCTGTGTGGGTTTCTGCCACTTGAGCTGAAGTGGTAACAACAAAAACCGTTCCCCTAGGAGGGCCGAGGCGGAGGCACCAAGTGGTGGGTCAGAGGATTTGTTACAGTTCTCTCTGCAGGTACAGGCAGGCTCTCCCTTTCTGCACTGTTTTGAAATTTACTGGTTTTACTTAGATCAGACTTGCAGGTGTTTCTGTGCAGCTTCCCTTGGCTTCAGCAAGATTTGCGTGGTCTAAGGTTTTGTTTTTTAAAACCAACATTGCAGTGACTGAACTCCTGTGAAACATGAGGTACTGCCTCGCCTGCCGTCGCTGTAACTCTGTACTGCTGTGGTGTCTGTCCCTTGACTTGCTTCCTTAGGTCGCTTTCTCAAATAGCTCTTCAAAATTGTAAATATCCTGGAGACCCAATCAAGTGAAGTTGGCTTTCTGTGCTGTTTGAGCTCAGCATGATGCTTAATTTAGACTCCAGTGCTGTTTGCCCTGT
>NW_010353929.1:0-1035 GCF_000700745.2 Antrostomus carolinensis | reverse complement strand
GGGATGATGTTCTCCATGGGGTGGGATGTTCTCCATGGGGTGGGATGATGTTCCCCACAGGGTGTGATGTGATGATGTGATGATGTTCCTCACAGGTTACCAACCCTGTGATCCAGCCACGGTTCGTGAACGTGTCACCACCTTAGAATTCCAGTACCAGGAACTGGTGGAACTGGCCAAAAAACGTCGAATTCGTTTAGAAGAATCTAGAAAACTCTGGAAATTTTTTTGGGATCTTGGAGAAGAAGAAGCTTGGATGAGAGAACAAGAACGAGTCCTTTCCTCTGAGGACGTCGGTCGAGATCTCACCAGCTCGTTACGTTTATTGAGTCAACACGATGTTCTCCGCGGAGAACTGAGCGGTCGAGCGGGACCTTTAGAACAAGCATTAGCCCAAGGACGTGATTTAGTAGCCCAAGGTCATTTGGCTACAAACCAAGTCACCCAACGTGTAGGAGAAATGGAAGAACGTTGGAGAACCTTGGTGGAATTGGCCAACCAACGTCAACGACGTTTAAAACAAGCGACTGGATTTTTCCAGTTCCAAGCGGACGCGGCCGACGTGGAAACGTGGTTGGAAGATGCTCTTCGCTTGGTGGCCAGCCCAGAACTTGGTCATGATGAATATTCCACCAGGAGCTTGGCCAAACAACACTTAGAACTTCAAGAAGAAGTTAAAAACCATCGTCCTACCATCGATGCTCTACAAGAACAAGCTGGTTCCTTACCTCCTCCTTTCACCCACCTTCCCGATGTCACCGCGCGGTTACCGGCTCTGGAACGTCGTTACCGGGAGTTGGAGGCAAGAGCTGAACGTCGCCACCAGGAGCTCCAAGATGCTCTCAGTCTCTACACCATGCGCAGCGAAGCTGATGCTTGTGGCTTGTGGGTGGCTGAGAAGGAACAGTGGCTCCACGCCATGGATGTCCCCGACAAGTTGGAGGACCTAGAAGTGGTCCAACAAAGGTGGGTGTCACGGTACCGGAACCACCACCACGGTACCGGATCCTCCACCGTGGTCCCAGACCCTCCACC
>NW_010353928.1:0-1034 GCF_000700745.2 Antrostomus carolinensis | reverse complement strand
ATTTTGATGTCCTGTATCACAGCGCCCAAGGACTGAAGCCTTGCTGCTTCAGTTCCTGCATGTACTCTGTTAAGATCACCATCCTTGGTTCCCTGGGACAGATTTTTGTACAGTAGCACTCTCAGCTTGCTAATTTGAGCAGCTGAAGTAGGGCAGCTTTGTTTGTATATCATCATTCCAGGAAATCCTTGAATCTCCTCATCTGTTGTGGCAGCCGAGTACATCTTGCCAAAGTCTTCTCTGCCTGGTATCTTTATTTCCAGTACATGGAATTCAGCTTTAGCTTAGCAGCTCCAGCTCTTTCCAAAGTGAGTTGGAGCTTTTCTGTTACGCCTTTTCTGTAGATTTTCCCCAGATGTAAGAGTCAGCTCTGTAGACTTTGGAACCCTCCTGGATATACCAACAAAAATATGTTGTATTTTCCAGTGAAACACCTCTGGTGCTGAACTCAACCCAAGTGACAGGCTGAGGAAAGTGTCTCTCAAAGAGAGTGTTGAATGCCCACAAACATGCACTTTATTTTTCTAAGAGCACCTGCCAGAACACTGCTGATGCATCAAGCACAGAAATATATTTGGCATTCGACATCTCTCCAAAAATGTCTCTCTTTGTAGGTAATGGAAAATGTTTCTTTTTAACTTATAATTATTTTGTCTGTAGAGAATTTTTTCTTGCAGTAACCTGGGAGTATAACAGATCTGTTGATTCTTTGCCTTGCTCTGTCGTTCATAATAATTGCATCTTTTCCAGCTCTAGGTGCTGTTGGTAAGACCAAGCTTCCTGCACCAAACCCTGAGTTTTACTTGGTTATTTTAAGCTCAGTGCTCCTGTTCCTGGCTCCATACTGCTTTGTGTACCTCTGCTTTAAAATCTGCTTCCATTGCAGCACTGCCTCTTTTTTTCTCTGAAGTCTTCCCTGAATTAATGTTATTGTTCTCAATCTTTGTCAGCTTTGCGTTTGATTCATTTCTAGTGGATTTCAACTTTTTGCTACTCAGTTTTCCTCAGGATAGCCTTTTACTCTTGGCAAACTA
>NW_010353927.1:0-1000 GCF_000700745.2 Antrostomus carolinensis | reverse complement strand
CCTACACAAATATATGGAAGACTTCAGCTGACACACATCCAACCTTCCCCAAACACCCCAAAACCACAAATCTACCTAGGGATTGTCTGCAAAGAAGGATGTGTACTTCTCCTGTCTGTCTTCATCTGGGGACCAAAGTAGGGGGAAAAACATGTAGACTGAACAAATCTGGCTACAAACCTTCCCCAGTAACCAGCTGGGAAACAGGTGTTCAGAGAAGCCTCCAGGCAGAGCACTTTTACAAAGAAAAACCAAAACCCAGTACTTAAAACCACTACTTTTTATCTTGTTAATCTTAAAGACAGTGTAAGCAGCAGCATGGTAAACTCACAGGACAACAGTAATGTTAAATGTATTTACTGCTGTCATTTAACATTATGTAAATAAAGTTAAATGTATTTTATCTGTAACTGTTAGTCACATTCACTAAATTACTGCTTAAGTTAGCTAATTTACTATACCTGGAGGTGCATTAATGATTACCTAGCATGAGTGCATTTAGATATATCCACTCCTTAGTAAAGCCTTCTGTGGGCTTGTCCTCATTAGAGTTTAGCTGTTACTAATTGTTTGAAGTGTCCCAAGTAAGTGTTTTCCACCTCCTATATGCATCTTCCTTCCTTGCTTGGGTATATTTTTACCCCACAAGGTTTTGCGGGTGATAGCGTGGTAATACCTATCTTACAGAAATGTTTTCTCCAGGTCACATCACTGCTCTCACTTCAAGAATTTGACAAAAGCAAAAGGTTGTCTTTCTGTTCTAGATATGAACAAGACAGTGGTCATGACAGTGGGAGTGAAGATGCCACCTTCGACTCATCACAGCCTCTCACACTGGTCACTGTAGGCATGAAGAAGTTCTTTATCCCCACGATGCCTGCTGCCCCCAAGGATCCAGACAGCAGAATCGTTCCCCTGCCATCACGCTTGGGCATCTGCCTCGACTGTGACAAAGGCAAGGTGGGGTTTTATGATGCAGGCTGCATGAAATGCCTTTATG
>NW_010353926.1:0-1034 GCF_000700745.2 Antrostomus carolinensis | reverse complement strand
ACAACTCTTTGAGTGTGACCATCCAGCCAGTAAATTATCATAGTGACGATAATATGTAAATGTGTCAGAACTGAGAAACAGCTGACATAGAGATTTTTTTTTTCTTTTCTACTACTAAAAGCCAAACAAACCCTGGTTTTCAAGACTTTCAAGGAAATTAAAGGCAAGATGGGAAAATAGCCAGACCTCCATCATTTTTATTTCATTTGAGATACTGCATGATAAAGCTTGTTAACAGCTTTTGAATGCAGAAAAAATGCCCACAAATTTTTAACAGAAGCTACATTTTTAACAGAGGCTATAGGAGCATGAAGTGCCTGAATTATATATGCAGCAAGATTGTGTAGCCCATCTTGTACAAAACCACAAGGTGATTTACCAAGCTGGAAGGTAGTTGAATTTCACCTCGTATGGGTAGGTCCAAGCACAGCAAGTTCGGAAGACTTGCTATCCAAGGTTAGCTGAATGCAAAGTAGAAAAAACAGAAATGCAGGAATACAATTTTTGAACATGTATCACAACTTAAAATGTCATAGTGGATTGATCAATATATGGACACATTACATGCTTTCTCAACATATAGGAAGATTTACACTGTCAGAAAGACATCTGTTTCTGTGGATTTTTATCCAAACCTTCATATTAGGGAAGTTAATCTTTCCTTTAACCTGAATTTAAGAACTTTGATCATATTGATAATAATCTAGGTGATCAGGCCTGTAGCAGAGGGGAGTCTAATTTTCTACAGAGTAGTGAGGAAGATATTTTTATCATGACTTTGTCCTATTAGACAAAAGAGACATGTCTTTGTTACTTGTAATAATGAATAAAAAGATGCAACACAAATCCTAACATGGTGGTACAGAACGGGCCAAATTTGTATGAAAATTGATATCAGAGTTCTGTTGAAACCAGGTAAATAATTTTCGTCTATTCTACTCAGAAATCATTCTCATCTGGCAGGAGACTGGATTGTAGCCTGGAAGTGTCACAATATTTCATGAAATCATGTTTACTGTTTTTGAGATTTTTTT
>NW_010353925.1:0-1029 GCF_000700745.2 Antrostomus carolinensis | reverse complement strand
CTCCCTTGACCTACTAACCACACCCCTTCTACTTCACTTAATGTATATTAATTCTAAGAGAAATTAGGGTCAGATATCGAGTCACAGGCTGCCCAGCCTCTGCTTTATGCTGTCACACACAGTTCCTTTCCCCTACATGTTTTCAGGTGTTCCTGACTCTGTTCTGTCTGTGCTTCCCCCACCACCACAGAGCTCAACAATTCCTGACTTCAATTTTTGCCATTTTGAATGAGTGACACGCTGAGGAACAGCCCAAGGAATCAACAGAGCTGGATGGAGAGGGAAAAACAGGACCTCAAAAAACTAAAAGGACAAGTAGGGGTAGTGAAAGCAATCAAGATTGATGTGGCTCAGCTTAAAGATTAAGAGGCACAACGCTGTGAAACACGACTGAAGATTGATGTTGAGCAATTTAAAGCAAAAATGAGAATTTTGTTAAAAGTTCAAATAGGGAAGGAAAAGATTTGGGGATTATTTATTTTTTTTGGAGCATTCAAATTACTAAAGGTTCTTACCTGTAACCTCAGCAAAACGCCTGACACTCTGCACTAGTAACACAAGTCACAAGAGAAGTGTTTCCCTGTTGTCTCTCGTGACAAACACATCTCCAGTGGGAACGTCACGGACTGAGTTTCCAGGATTTGTTAACACAACCCAGAGTCAGAGCAAGGGAAAGAAGTGAAATACTTACAGCTCTGGCGACTTCCCCAAAGTCTATCTTTAGCCTTCCCATGGCTCTTATGATTGCGATGATGGACTGGATAGTATTGCTGTAGACAACCACTTTATACTGTTTGCATTCCTCCTCCGAGTAACCATCCTCGTGGATAATCCTGGAAGAAAAACCAACTCAGCATTGCTCAACCAAACCAGGAGGACACCGCAGGTTTCTTACTTCATCTCACACAATAAAAATGCAGTTACATGCCTGCGCTTTCACTTACTTCATCTGCTTCACTATGGTGCTTTTTCCAGACTCTCCAGCACCTGAAAAGCACAAAAATAAATATATATATATATATATATATA
>NW_010353924.1:0-1034 GCF_000700745.2 Antrostomus carolinensis | reverse complement strand
TAAAAATAAAAATCTGGCAATATTTTTTGGCAGCAAAAACCCACTCCTGTTAAATCAGAGATGTTGCAAAATGCAGTGGTCTGTGTTGTTTACCACTGCATCCTGTAAATACATTTATTAAGATGTTTTGTCACTTTGTGACTAGTATGTAAATGCTGCAAGGCATAATCTACAAAGGTTCAAGCTAGTAGTGATGAACAGAAGCATTATGGGTTGTTATGCAAAAGTTCTCATGCATGCTGTGTTTCTCCTCTGGGAACAGAAAAATTATGAAAAGTATTCAGCACCAGCAAAGCCTTCTCTCCTCTGCACAGCAACACAGATTCAGGGACATTATACAAAATATTTTGAAACAACATGATAGAATTTAGTATCAAATTAAATGCTTTCATATTAAAATATATTGACTAACACCTCTCTCTCTCCCTCTGCAATTAGTTCCTCCATAGTTTGGCACAGTTTTATATTTTGCCTTTGTTGGCTCATGATATTTTTCTATCCTCCTGATATTCACCTGAAGCATCTTGTATACTATCGTAATAACATATCTACTTTTTCTTAAATGATAAGAATAAAGAAGGCAACACTTTGGAAGTGTTTTAAGCACAATAGTGTACAGCTGTTTTTATTTTTTTTTTATACTGTCATTCAGTTCCAAAAATCCACAGGAAGAGCTACTTTTAGCCTTTCTTTAAGATCAAAAGATGCACCTCAAAATAGTTAAAATAAATTTCAACTTAATGAAAAAGGAGAGAAAAACATCTCTTCATAAGAAACTCTCAAGTTCTGTAATGACTCTAGAATGTCCTAGTCCTCCTTCCTATACATTATGTCTTTTCTGCCAATTTTATTGTCTTTCTTCATCTGCTTTACTTGGTGAAAAAGCAGACATAAACAACACTATATTTAGAAGCAGAAGATGACACCAGGGAGAAGAAAGGGATCAATTTGTCCCTGTGGAAGTCCAACATCAGCAGGTAATTTTCACTTGCAAAAACATTAATCTCTTCAGGAAAGAAAAAAAAAAAAAAAAA
>NW_010353923.1:0-1023 GCF_000700745.2 Antrostomus carolinensis | reverse complement strand
TTTTTTTTTGTTTTAAAGTTTTATAATGTACGTGTATATTAGTGTTCTCAGTTCATGACCCAAAGGGAGTTTGGCTTTACAGTTACTAGGATAGAAAAAGGTTACCTATAAAATTTATCAGAAACTCTGATATTTTTAATTACTTATAAAATGTGGTAGTGTTATGATGTGAGGGCTTGAAAAACAGTCATTTGTGGTAGCCAGCATAACAGCTTCTGGATGTTTTTACTGCCAGTCATCCTAAATTCATGCCATTAAAGTGTTAATCCCTAATTGTAATATCACATATTTTCATCTTGTTCTCTTGAGCATATGATAGGGTGTTGTATATGGCTAAATGTGAAATCATTTGGCTATTTGTCAACCTCTTTAAACCACTCTCTTTGGCTTGATATCTACAGAAGTGTTTGGCATGTTATTGGCTATTTAAAAAAATACAATAGAATTGAATTTACTAATGGCCACCAGAGCAAGCTTGCAGTGGACTCGTCACTGTCATCAACATCAGTTGATGGGAAGAGCATCTGGAATTTGTGTTAATGGCCATAAGCTGGACAGATTTATTCAGGAGGGTATTGCTCAGTGGGCTTCCCCTGCAGTTTGATGTGTTGTTCAGAAGGACATATGACATTCTTTAGAATTAGGCTGGTCTTAGGAAAAAAGACCTTTGCCAATTAAACCACATTCCACTAAGAAAGAAATGCCAGTATTATGATTTTATGAGCCAATAATTGGACACTTAATCTAAAATTTATTCTTGTCTGAGCAAAATGTGGAGGCTTAAACTAATGGTGCTGATTTTGCTGGTAGATTAAGCAATGGTAGTTGAATGAAATAAATGTTTGTTATTATCTGTTGTATCCCAAAGGGTGTATTTAGTAAAGCTTTTGTCTTTTCTGGGTATTAAGACATAGATTGAGGAAACCGATTTCTTTCATTTAAAAATTGGGATGGGAAAAATTAACAAGCTGTTAAACTGAGAAATCTGGGTGAGTCTTTGTTGGTAAGCAACATTTCAGCTCT
>NW_010353922.1:0-1034 GCF_000700745.2 Antrostomus carolinensis | reverse complement strand
GCCATGAGGAGGACCTCGGTGGCTGAGACAATGCCTTGTCTTCCCACCAGCGACGTCACAGCCGTCATCGCTGCGGGCATGTAGGAACCTTAGCAATAAACCAAGGAGACATTAAGAAAGGGGGAAGGTCCATGAGGCACCTGTAGTTTGAGATGCTCTTAGTAGCAACCCCAAGCAGGAAGGCTGGGTTTAACTTCTGAGCCAAAGACGCATGAGTTTTCTGCACTGTAGGAAACTGCTTGCACTGAAAAGCAGTTTTTGTTAGCCAGGAATGAAAGGAATATGTCCCATGGCTTTTTCTCTGTGTGACAGGGTAGGACATGTGCTCTCTTAACTACAGGAACTCTCTTTTATACCACAAAGTTTTTTTCAGAGCATTTGATTATTGGAGAGCTGAATCCTCTTGATTTAAGTAATCTAGTTGCTTGCACTAAGCCTGTGCTCACCAGCAAACTAAATCCAGCAGTCCACTTCCATGGCCACTCATCTTCCTAAAGATCCATGGCCACAAAAGCTAACCACCACTGTAGCAGCATGCTGGTCTCCAGCACTGTGTGTTGACAGGGCTGAGAAGGTTGAAGTCCTGTTCCCAGTCCATGTCCCAGCCAGCCACCCAACTCGGAGAAGCCTAACCAGCCTAAGCACCCATGGGGAAGGACATGCAGGACCTCACACCACCCGTGGGATGGCAGGTGGTGGGCACCCTGCTCCCAGCTCTGTTGGAAATCCCTTGGAAAACCTCCAAGCCAAGGGTAGGAAGAGGCTTGATCTGAAATCCCAGCTCCCCTCGGGTTTGGAAGGTGCTACAGCCCTCCATGGGACACTTGGGTCCCATGGAGTGAGGAGCCTGGGGGGCTGCTGGGACCCCTGCACCCCAATGGGTGCAGCCCGGCTGGGACCCCCTCCCAGCCCACAGCTGTGCATCGTGGTCACCCTAGGGTGAGAGGGGCCATGGGGCAAGTATTACCCTCAGGACCCCTGGTTCCCCCAAAAACCATCTTCTGACAACTCCGGGAAGGATGCGCCGGGAGATT
>NW_010353921.1:0-1034 GCF_000700745.2 Antrostomus carolinensis | reverse complement strand
TTGTGTTGGGGGCCCCAGAACTGGACGCAGTGACTTACCAAGCTCTGAGTGCTCAGCCACATGTCATCAGCCAAACCATGAAGCCAGGCCCATGTTATCGCACTTTCCTTAAGCCAGTATTCCTCCTTGGTGGGACTCTTGTGGCTTATGACAGGCTGAGGTGCTTGTCACTGAATCAGGTGCTCCACTCGGACTGAGTCACAGTGAAGGAGAGCATTTCTGTCCTTGGAATAACAAAGAGAATTGCAGGAGGCTAAACCTGGATCCCCATTCCAAAATAAATGGGTTACAAGTAGCTTGTGTGCTCCAGTGCATATAAACTTCTATAGGTATCTGACTGCCTTGGAGGCCCTACTTTAGAGAGGATTACAATGAAGGAGTCTTGTCTCCAATCCTAAAACACAGTTCAAAATTCGGGTGTTTAGATCAACAAAAAATATCTTGCATTGGGGTTCAAGAGGGATTCCTTCCATTTCTGTAGCTTTTAGACCTTGTTGCAAATATCAGGCTGTTTGCTGATCTTCCTGAGAACAGATGGAGTCACTGGACAGTTCAAATGTCCCTGGTCACACAGCTGGCACCATCTTTCTTGCTCATTAGATGTGGAACGGTTGTTGTGGCTTTTCTCTCCGTTTTGGACAGAGGTCCAACATGGAGTTGTGGTTCTCTACAAAAGGCCAAAGCCTTGCTGACAACATGCCATCGTATGAGTCTCTGAAGAATAATAATATCCCAGACTGTCTCAGCAACTGTGAGAAAGATGCCTCTGAACAGTTTTCTGAGTGCTTGCCTGACTGGATCCATCTTTTCATTCTGCTTCCCATTGTCCGCTGTTGCAGACAGACTTAAGAGCAGGTAACTGCAGAGCTAGAGGGAAATTTTCTAAGTGCTTCTAAAAGACTTCCCTAAATTCCTGCCCAAACATAGGAATAGTAATTAGGGATGATCTCTTTCTATAGATGAAAAGAGAAGTTATGGCCTGCTGCTGCTGAGGAGTACCTTGTTCTCCTCCCCCCTTTTTTTTGAGGAGCACC
>NW_010353920.1:0-1033 GCF_000700745.2 Antrostomus carolinensis | reverse complement strand
TTTTTTTTTTTAATTGCACAAGAGTTTATCTGCAAGATTCGTAATAGTGTGGAAAAATTATTTTAAATCCTGTCAGACTTTGATTGTGGCAAGGCTGTACTTGAGGTGATGATTGGTAGTGATTTAGGAGGTAGAAAGAAGGAATTCCTTCCAGTTTATTTGGTTGGTTGGTTTTTTGTTTGTTTTTGTTTAGCAGTGCATATCTGATGTTGGATTGTTGCAGAAAGTTCTTCGAAAGTTGGAGATTTAGACCATGATCTGTCACTAACAGTAGCTGAGAGGGTTGAAGTAGCTGCAGCAAGGAAACGAAACTGTTTCTTCCTTATTGGTGACCCTGAGTAGGATGAGGACTTCCTAGACAGTGACATTTGCTTCCTCCAACGTGTATATGCAAAGGCTATAAGACACCTTATTTGTCACTGAGGAGAGTACAGGGCTTTCCTCATCTGAGAGGTTCTGTGTGAATATTGCTGGCTCAACTCTTGCTGGTTCTGGAAACTCACCATTGCTGTTTCATATCTGATTTTTCCAACTTCCATGTGTAGCAGAGTGACATGAGCAGGGACTTCTCTATGGGGTGAACAACAGAGAAGTGGGAATTCTCTTTCTTAAGGAAAAAAATTTTCAGCATGCTTGGTGAAGTGCAAACAAATCAGATAAGAGGAGAATGCATTTGAAAAGGACCTTAACCCCTTCTTATTTCCCTGAGGGGAAACTGGACCCTACCATCAAAGACAAACGCTTCTCAGATGCATTTCTGTATTAATTGTTATATGATCAGACAAAGGAAGATCTCTAATGTCAGGAAGGTAAGATGTCAAGAAGCCATCATGACTCTATGGGGGATGAAGGCTTTGGACAGGGCATCTGTCCTTTTATTGTTTGCATTTCTGGCAAATAAACTGATTTCCTTGTGAAGTCTGAACTTGTGGCTGGAAAATTGCCTTTCCTGAATGATGCTTGCATTGTTCACAATGTGAGTGAAGCCCTTGGGCGCTTCACTGAGCTCCTCTTAGGATGGTCATCTTCACTA
>NW_010353919.1:0-1033 GCF_000700745.2 Antrostomus carolinensis | reverse complement strand
GCGTGTCAGCCACTCCTCCCAGCTTTGTATTCTTGCTTAAAACAGTGCAAAAATGTGATGTGCAATGTACAGAGGTCAACAAATTTGTTTCTGCTGACAATACAAATAAATACAATAATTCAGTCTGAGATCCTTGCTAAAATCTGTAATGTAAACATGTAAATGGGTAATCATAGATTTTTTTTTTTTTTTTTCAGGAGAAAAGAGGGTAAATGAAATAATTAAGCAGAAATTTTATTGAAAGTATCAATGTTAAGGTTGTGGGGTTTTTTGCTGAATTGCAAGCAATCATATTGCTTTTTAAAATTCATTCAGATGTGTATTTCTTAAAAAATACTAATTATATGATTATTTTTTAGAAAATATTGACTGTATATGTTCAAATTGAGCCAGATTCTCGTAACCTTACAGAGAAATCAAAGAGATTATATAAACTATATACATAATATAAACTGTATTACTGTTCACTCCCTTATCTCAATGACCCATCCCTCTGTCAAAAAAGCTTCGCAAAATTGTTGAGCTAAGGTCCACAGAGATGAGTAAAGGACCAGAGCATCTGATATACAAGAAGAGTCTGAGAGAGCAGGAACTGTTTAGCCTGGAGAAGAAAAGACTCATGAGGATCTTAACACTGTGTCTAAATACCTGACAGAGGCAGTAAAGAAGATGGAACCAGGCTATTCCCATTGCCTATTAATGGGACAAGAGGCGATGTCACACGAATTAAACTTGATGGCATTCTACTCAAATATATGAGCACCACTTTTTTTACTGTGAGGATTGTCAAATATTGGAAAAGGCTTTCCAGAGAGGCTGGGGTCTCCATCCTGTAGATATTCAAAGCCAGACCGGACATGGTCCTGCTGTAGCTGACCCTGCTTTCAGAAGGGACTTGGACTAAACAGTCTGCAGAAGTGCATTCCAGCCTCAGCAACTCTGTGATTCTATGGTTCTGTTATTTAGGAAATCTTCCTTGCAAAACTGTTTGTCCCATTCCCTAGAGGGAAATGGAAACAGGTCCCTGCTCAGG
>NW_010353918.1:0-1034 GCF_000700745.2 Antrostomus carolinensis | reverse complement strand
GAGGAGCCAGACATCTATAGGGTTCCATAGGGTTCCATAGGGGTCTAAAGGGTTCCACAGAGTTCCATAGGTCTCTATAGGGGTCTATAGAGCCCTATAGGGTTCTATACAGTTCTATAGGGTTCTATAGGGTTCCACGAGTCTCTATAGAGTTCCATAACTTTCTATAGGGCTCTATAAGGTCCTGCATGGTTCTATAGGGTTCCATAGGGTCCTACAGAGCTCTAGAGGATTCTATAGGGTTCTAGATGTCCCTATAGGGTTCTGTAGAGATCTATAGGGTTCTGTAGGGTTCCATAGGTCTCTATAGGGTTCTATAAGGCTCTATATGTCTCCATAGGGTTCTATAGGTCTCTATAGATCTCTATAGGTCTCTATAAGCTTCCATAGGGTTCTATAGGTCTCTATAGCTCTCTATAGGGCTCTCAAGTGTCTATAGGTCTCTATAGGGTTCCATAGCTCTCTATAGGTCTCTACAGGTCTCTATAGGGTTCCATAGGGTTCTATAGGTCTCTATAGGGTTCTATAGGGTCCTACAAGATTCTATAGGGTTCCCTAGATCTCTATAAGGTTCCATAGGTCTCTATAGGTGTCTATAGGATTCCATTGGGTTCTATAAAGTTCTATAGGTGTCTATAAGATTCCATAGGGTTCTACAGGTCTCTATAGGTGTCTATAGGTCTTTACAGGGTTCTATACTGTTCCAGAGGTCTCTATAGGATTCTATAGGTCTCTATAGGGTTCCATAGGGTTCTGTAGGGTTTTATAGGTCTCCTTAGGGTTCTATAGGTGTCTATAGATCTCTTTAGGTCTCCATAGGTCTCCATATGGTTCCACAAGGTTCTATAGGTCCCTATACATCTCTATAGGTCTCTATAGGTCCCTATAGGGTTCTATAGGGTTCCACAGGGTTCTATAGGTGTCTATAGGGTTCCACAGGGTCCTATAGAGTTCTATAGGATTCCATAGGTCTCTATAGGTCTCTATAGGATTCCATAGGTCCCTATAGGTCTCTATAGGGTTCCACAGGTCTC
>NW_010353917.1:0-1033 GCF_000700745.2 Antrostomus carolinensis | reverse complement strand
GACCCTCAGTTCTGTACAGAACAGCCAACAGACTGCTGGTAGGAGATAATAAATAAAATTACTTTAGGAAGGAGCTGATGCACTTTCAGAACTGGGGCAGAGAGATGGCAGCACCTTGTCTGTCTCTTGAGATGGTGCTCCCTTGTCAGAGCTGGGAGACAGACCGGCCTCTGGTCTTTCTTTGAAATATATCGGCTCTGTGTGCACCCCTATGTGGGAGGTCCAGTGATATTTGTTTGAAGTCACCCATATTGGCTGAATGTGAGTTTTTGTCCCCATCCTCTGTCTGGAGAGCTTAGACAGTGCAGAAATGTGTAAAGTTACAGTTAAATCCTTTGGCACCAACTGTAGAGATTCATGCTTCAGAATCCAGAGCCTCTGTAAGAGCTTTTTTTATATAGGAGCCCATCCTATATAGATGACTAAGTGCCCTGAGCTACAGTCCAGCCCCCAGTAAATTACTCTGTTGAGACAGAGGAGGCAGCTTAATGTCCTAATGCTGCTTCTGGTAGTACAAGCTGAGAAGAAACTTCATGGAGGGAAGAAATGCCTTTGAATTGTTTATTCACAAAGGTCCTGTGCAAGTCAGGGAATGAGTGGGCAGCCTGTTTGCCACCAGCAGACAGCAAGCTGTGGGCTCCAAGTGTAGTCACCACTGTAGACAGCAGAGTAGTTTTCGAGGGCCAAAGGCAGCCCGAGGTAGGGATGAGGACAGGACATGGCTGGGGCTGCTGTGCTATGTTGTCACTGTAAAAGCAGGCTACCAGGTGTGAATACCACACCTATTTCATGGTGACAGTACAGCTACTCTACAGAAACCTACTGCCACATCTCAGTGAGTTAATTTTCTCCCAGATGGCTTACTAAGTTGTTGTGATATCCTGGGTGGTTCCCTTCATATCTGCTGTGACAGAACTACACATTTGCAAACTGTTTAGCAGAAGGTGACATTTGATTCTCTCCCAAAGCTTTGTGCAACCTTGACAGGAGCAGAAGATAGGCACCCTAGTTTAGTCTTGTCAAAAAAATAACT
>NW_010353916.1:0-1031 GCF_000700745.2 Antrostomus carolinensis | reverse complement strand
CCTTGTTTTGTCATTAACTGCCCTTAATATAGGTTACATTAATCACTAACATGAGAAAAGAAATATAATGAATGAGGAAAAAAAGCAAAAAAAGAGAAAACAGGGACAAAAAAAACCCCAGAACACCCAGAAAGTGCTTAGCACATGTAATCTGGGTAAAAGCTTTGCAGCACACCAATCCGTTCCACAGGTCAGATCCTTCAGCAGCTTTTGGCCCTGAAACTTTTCACTTTTACATCGTATTTTATATAATTTTCTTTTATACAAGAAGCAAATGAAGATCCTCAGTGAGTGCGAAGCAGCACAGTCCCATCCACTCTCTGAAGCTTGAAAGCGATGCTGTTTCTGATAACAGCAGAAGATCTGGCCCTAAGGATGAGCAACATAGCAAAACAATTATCTGCAACACACTGCCTTCTTCTAAATTCATGTGACTGCGCCGTATGTTTCATTTTGTTGATTAAAAATGATGGTTATGGAAATTTCAGCAGTGGAAGCATCCAACCGGTATCAGCTGAGCTGGGACCAAAGAGAATTGCCGTCTGTTCAGGAGTTTGTTTTACGTGGCACTATTTGTTGTACTTCGTTTCCAGGCCTGTTCAGTGGGTAAAATGGGTGGCAACTGTGTGGCTTTTCAACAGGAAAGTAACTTTTGTGAAAATCAAGTGGAAATATGATGGTATAGAAACATAAATGCTAAGAAGAAAGGAACTTAGGAGAACTACCAAACCTGCACTGAAATCCCTTCGTCATGTAATGCCCAGTTCTGTCTTCAGATCAGTTGGTACTAGAGAATGATAATAGTTCAGATTAAGAAAGGCAATGTTAATCTGCTGATATTGCTGTTAGCATCAACAATACACTAAGTGTTTGCTTGGAGAACCACAATGGTGATCAGCATGTGGCCAGGGTGATGGAGAGGAGCAGGGTCTGTGTGCAGGAGAAGCTAAAGGAACCAAACTCAATGTGAGCCCTTCAGAAAAGGAATATAGTAACCATTTAATGGCTTTAAATTGGAAGAGGGGAGATGG
>NW_010353915.1:0-1033 GCF_000700745.2 Antrostomus carolinensis | reverse complement strand
CACCACCCAACCACCCTACGGACTGAACATCCCCCACCCCACCCACGCCAGGCAGGATAAAGACACACAATATGTCACCGTGTTTACAACAGTCACCTCCAGAAACAGCCCACGTGAAACTGCGCAGGCGAGGCACTGCCGGGCTGTAAGTCTCGGCACGGGGCAACGGGTCCTGCGCTTCCTGGTGAGAAGCAGAGCGAGGAGAGGCCGGCTCCTGTCACAGCCTGATTCTGTCCCCGGTTCCAGACGGAGCTGGGGATGGACGGCTGCTCTCAGCCACTCAGTTTAAGCTCAGTTTGGTGGAGCTGCTCTTCCAGCAAAGAAGAGAACTTCTTCTACTCAGGCACTGCCCAAAAAAATCCACACCAGCCTGGGCACCATGTCCAAGACCAGGTCCTCCTACTCATCCTCATCCCCAAGCCCAAACAAACACATCTTTACAAGGTGCAAATAACACTTTTTTTTTTTGGATTAGTGGCATGAACAGCAGAGTGTCACTTATTTATGGTGTGGCAAGTGCTATTTGCTGGCAGGGACATCACACCAGCTTTGGAGACCAAGGCTCTAACACAGCCGGGGCTTCACATGGCTTCTGGTGCCTTCAGAAGTCCTGAACACAGGGACCCACACACAGCAGTGGTGATGGCCCAGCTCTGCCCACCACAAACCAGCCCTTCCCTGAGGTGTCCCCTTTGCCAGACACAGCCCTGCGCTGGTGGGGACCCTGGGGACCCATGATGGGCACATGGGACAGCTCTTCCAGGACTGGGGCATCCAACCCTCCCAGTTCACATTCTCTCTCTCTTTTTCTTTCTTTTTTTAATTCAGTTTTTTTATGAAACCTGGCACCATTTCAGAAGCTTGGAGGCTCTTTAGACCCTCTGTTACTCTTTTATCCAGCTGCTTAAAAAAACTATTCAGGAGCAAAATAAGCAGGCAGCTGTACCCACAGCATGCCAGGTGGCTGTGTTGTCCACAGCAAGTCAGGCCAGTAAAAAAAATAAACCAAACCAAACCAAAACCCAAAAAACCC
>NW_010353914.1:0-1032 GCF_000700745.2 Antrostomus carolinensis | reverse complement strand
GTCCCCCCTTCGCTGAGAAGACATTCACCTACACAGGGCCTGCGTCCCTGGCTGGTGCTGCAAGGCCTGAGCCAGTTGTTGGCTCTGACGGCTCCTCCTGGACTCAAACACACAGGCAGGTTATTTCCCCTGGCTGTGGGGCTCCTGCGTGTCTCCTCACAGCAGTAACAACACAGAACAACGGCCGGAAGGGCAGAGTTCTGATCCACCTTGTCGTCTCCTGTCCCTAAACCCCCAGGGCAGGGACAGGAAGGATGCAGAGCTGAGCTGTGCAAGGAGCAGCCAGCACCAGCACTCATAGTGCCTGGGCCACCAGCCACAGAGAACCACCAGTGAGTACACTTGCAGTTTTAGATCTGACTCCTCCACTCCAGGAGGCATCTCCAGTCCTCCAGCCAGCACCAGCAGGCTTCTGCCTCCCGCAGACAGGGGAGAACATCCCACCCTTCTGCACTACCCGGCTGGAAACAGGGGAGGAAATGAAAATAGCTGAGCTAAGGTCACATGGGGGCTGCAACTGGGAGAGGAACAAGAGCTCGTGGTGGCCGTAGGCCTTAGGACATGAGCCTCCCTTCCCCAGGGCCCCACGGCACAAAACCACAGCCAGCTGGGCTAGGCCATGGAGAAGCTCACAACGCTGCTGAAGAAAGACCGAGAATCAAAATCCCCCCTAAGGGACTTGTCCAAAATGTTCCAAACTGACTCTGGAGGGAGCTCCTCACAGGTGTCACCCACCAAGGCAAAGCAACAAACAGTACAGCAGCTGAGGAGATCTCTCTGAGGACATTTCTGTTCTAGACACCACTTGCAAGAGTGAGAAGGAAGATCTTGATAATTTCAGTTGGGCCAGATATCTTAAGTCTCAAGGCAGAAAAAACAGGCCAGGGTCAAAGGGCTGCAGTTGCAAAGGGTGAACTTGCACAAGATCAGATGCAGATGTGAATTACATCTGAATTAGATCTGAATTGCAGATGTAAATTACACATGGACTCATTTAGATAGCAAAGACCCAAAGCACACCTTTATCACCAC
>NW_010353913.1:0-1032 GCF_000700745.2 Antrostomus carolinensis | reverse complement strand
ATTTGGGTTAGGCACAATCAGTTTTCTTGGATGTTTCTATTTATGTACACATAGAAATAACTTTTCTCCTTTGCTGTTCTCTGTTACTAGTCTTGTAATTCAGGTGATTAATTCTGTGAAAGCATTTATACAAACATTCTGCTTCCCAATTAAGGATTTATTCACTACACTTGAAATGTAACCAAAGCTCAAATATCAGTTCCATGTTTTTGAAATCTTTCTGTACTAAAGTTGGTGTCACATAGATTCTGTATCCATTTGGACTTCAACTAATGGATATTAGAAATTATTCTTCATGTTTTAGACACCATGGTCAGATACAATAGAAAATTAAAATATTTTGGAAGTTTTTCCTGATGACCAAGCTCTTTTTTGCAAAGGACTCTCTTGCCCTTTAGCTAACTTGCCAAGTCAGATAAATTCTGAGCCAGCATATCAGAGTATTTTCTAACCTGCTGAGCTCTTCAGGCTGGCCCAAAGTATATCTATGATATGCAGATCTAAAGGAAGGCAAAAATATCAACCTGCCTTTCTCTCCAGCATTAATAATAAGACTTCTTCCCTTCTCTTCTTCTTAATGTGACGCACTGAGTTTGAAAGCATATTTAATTTCTTGACTACTGACTGGATTCTAGCCAGACAGTTCATTTTAAGGTTTGGGGTAACCTTTTGCCAGGTCCCTTGCTTGCCCCTCCCAATTGATTTGCTAAAAACCCTAGTACAAGTGTCTGCATTAGGACGGAGACAATACATAAAGCAAGCATGACAGAGGAAGGTCATATAGAAGACATTGCTCTGTGGAACTGTGATCTGTGAAAGGCAGGGATGTGTGAACTCAAATTTATAGGCTCTCTGTTGAGACATTTCCAGAATATTGCTCATAATAACACCATGCTCCATCAATCATCTTTCTATGGGCTTGTTCTAACTCACTTTTTTAAAATGACAAGGAAAAAAAATATTTACAACCTTCCATTTGTATTCTTATCATGAATTGAAGCTTCATAAGCACTACTTACAGGGTTTATCTTT
>NW_010353912.1:0-1032 GCF_000700745.2 Antrostomus carolinensis | reverse complement strand
TTTTATTTTTTTTTAACTCTTTAAAAGCAATCCTGACTAATTTAGTAGCATTTTATTTCTGAAGCATTAATTTATCAGCTGGGGTTTAATAGTCACAGCGTTGTATCATAGCTAGGCTACCATACCAAAACTCTAATGGATGTATTAAACAGTTCCTTGAAGGGAAGCAACAGATCTCTACTTAGAATAACTGCTTAATGCTATTAGAAAATTAAGTGGTAATTTATAGCACAGACTAAAGCTGGCTAGGTTGAGAGCCCCTTTACTGATTTTGCTGATCCAGAAAGTAAAACCAGTTCAAGAGAAGCTAGCCTAGAACCCCAAATATTTCAGGGCTACCATTGCATAACCTTTACCTGGCTGTGTACGCTGCACAAACACACCTGATTTCCATACGCTGAGTTTTATAGCTCCTCAGTCTATTGAGCTGTAGCTGGTGGTGTAACATTGCACGGAAATAAAACAAAATGGGAGAGCTGAGAACTGATTTTTATCCTTGATAAAATGAGATTTCAATTTGTTAGCAATTTTTTCCGGGTTTCAGTGGGAAGAACGAACTCTGTGTGCACCGATACCTGTATTCCCTTGAGGTTTCCTTAAGCATTTGCTGGAAATTTGCAAGGTTGAGGATAGAAATTGCAAGGCTGAGGATAGAAAGGAGCGCTTTCTTCTTTTCTGTCTACTTGGTTGAACTACAGTTGAACATTAGATTGGTGGAAGATGTTGCATATTGCAGCTTCATCCACCCAATGGTCAGTTCTTTGATGAGTTTGAAGAGACGTGACACTCCAGTAAGGGCTTCGAAGCACAACACCATCACGAACTGAAAGCTCGATTACAAATGTGGAAGCCAAGCCTTCCTGTTCTGCAACAGTGAGGGGAATTGCTCTTTGAAAAAGAGCAGGCAGAACAGCTTTAGACAATCTAGTTATGTCTTGAAGAGGCAATATGTATCGAGAACTTCCATCATCTCACCAGAAACTCCTCTGCAAGGTTTCTGAAAAGTACTACTTTAATAATAATAATAATAAT
>NW_010353911.1:0-1031 GCF_000700745.2 Antrostomus carolinensis | reverse complement strand
TCCCTTCCCTTCCCTTCCCTTCCCTTCTTTTGTTTTTTTCACTTTGCTAATCAAATCTCCAACTGCAATAAAGATTCTCAGAATGCATCTTTTTCTTCAATTAAAATATTAATACTGATATATTATAATATTCCAACTCTTACCTATAACTTTGGGATACCACCACATAATTACATTATATAATGTGCCCATGCCCTATAAAACACCCTAGTTGTTCTTCATTGCACTGTTTAGCTCACTTATCTGTTGAGTTTTCTTTAGTTTGATATGATACTGCAGGATAATAACATTAAAATTGCATGGTTGTTGTATTGGTAAAATGCCACTGCTGTTGGTCAAGAACTAATGAAAAATGAATGCAATTCCTCACCAAATTTGGACTGTCATTTTAAGAGCAGTCATCTAAAACCAGGCAATGTTTAGAAATGCATGACTACAATGTTTACCCATGACGAATACAGTGTTTCTTAATATTTCTAGAGAACCATATGTCTCTTTTAGTAGATCATACCAGTTTCTTTTGTACAGGACAATAAGGGTCATTAAACACCAACGGGTCTCTGACTCCTTCTTCAGAGTCAATAACATTGTAGACTTCACCAGGGATCTCATTTTCCTTCTGTACAAGATCTGCAGGGCAAGGGAGACAAATGAACTATGAAAAATATAATCACTGCTTTTGCTGTCACTTTTTTCAACATAAAAATTCCATTTATTTAAATTCCATTAAAAAACACATTTGCCTACTGAAAGCATAAATATATACTTTTGTTATAGTTCCAATTTTTCATTTTAAAAAAGAGTTTTGACATTCTTTTTTGGAAAAAAAAAATTCTCTATAATAAATATTACATAAGCTTGTTACACAAACTTCAGGACAAAGCAAGTTGTTAACAAAGAAAATTCCTCTAGAATAGTTTCGAAGAGGTGACAGGAAAACATTTCACAAGTATCTGAGGGGATTAGTAGTGTAACACTCATTTTCATAAGTGACTTGAGCACTGTGGTGGTTTGACCCTGGCTAGAGGCCA
>NW_010353910.1:0-1028 GCF_000700745.2 Antrostomus carolinensis | reverse complement strand
TGTGGTCATCCTCCTCTTCAGAGCAAAGAGTAAGGCAAGTGGTAAAAGAGACAATATCACCTGGCAAGAGCTGACATCTAGCTCCCACACAAGACGTGACCTTAGCTCTGGTCCCTGCCTGGCAGAGAAATATTTTAGAACATTCATGGGTCTCTTTGGAATAACATAATCCGTTCAGATGTTGTCTCCTTGGGCACATAAAATGTCTTCCTCCCTGCAAAGATGTGTGTTGAGGCTGGAGAGGTGATCCCAAGCTGTGCATTCTTACTGGACAGATGGACAACTACCTCCAGCCACAGACAGACTGGCCAGCACCAGTCTGAAGGATGTGACAAACCCCCATCCAAGTTGTCAGCAAACTCATTCTCCTTTTCATCCTAGACACAATCAGTGCATTTGCCATGTGCAAAGGAAACCATTTGTGTACAAGATATAACTTTGGTAAGGATTGCTACCACCAGGCACGTGCAGTTAACAGGTTTGCTTCTTCTCCTGTAGAACTCAACAGAAGATTTTTCATTTATATTGTTGAAACCAATATCAGGCTCTGAAAGCCAATTTTTTTCTGTTGGATGATTTCAGCTCAACAAAAAGCTGTTTTGTTCCATCCCTATGGGATGGAACAGCCCTCAGTTACACAGCTGGGACCCTGGAGAACATTGTACTTCCATTTTTATGAAGAAGTAGTCCCAAAATAGTCTAGGGAACAACTGGAGAATGAGGAATTCCCATCTCACCCAAGATGTTTCCCATAATCAACCCTTGCTCTGGCTGACTGGTTGCATTCAGCTGCCCAGGAGCAATGTGTTTGGATGAAAATTGTATTGTCAATCTGAATGCTTGGTAGCCAAAAAATTTTGAACATGCAACACTGAGCAGTATGATGGAATAACCTTCTCCTGGCGCAAGCTCCTGTCCTTGTCTCTACTAAGGGCAAACGTAGTCTATCCAACTGTCTTAAGATCTCCTAGAAATACCCACAGATAGACCCAGAATTTGGAGCTAAATAGAGCTGCTTCTTTTTTTTT
>NW_010353909.1:0-1032 GCF_000700745.2 Antrostomus carolinensis | reverse complement strand
CAGCGGCAGCGGGCCATGGAGATCCGCGAGCTGCTGCGCTGCAAGGAGGCTGAGCTGCAGGAGGTGCAGAGGATGCTGCAGCAGCAGCTTGAAACTGCCATCTGTCATGCACGGGACCTGCAGAAGCAGCTGGTCAAGGAGCTGGTGAGAGGAGCCTGGAGCAGCATCAAGGGCCCTGCTAAGCTCCTGGACGCCCTTATCGAGCTGCGCTGGGAGACCAGTGCTGAGCAGGCTGCTTGCATCCTCCGCCTCAAAGATGAACTGCTGCTGCAGAGGAGATTCTTCCTCAAGTACATCTTGGAGCGGTTTGAAGGTGAGCAGCCTGCTTCCTGCAATCAGACCAGGGTCAAGGCTACGTTCCAGCGCTGCCTGCAGACCCTCCTGGGCACCGAGGCCATCAGGCCCTGCTTTTTGGACAGCCGCATGGCGTCTTCCTTCAGCGATGGTGAAGGGCAGTGGGAAAGCCACAAGCGCTTAGAAGATGCTTGCCTCCAGGAGGAAGGGGACAGCGTGGAGGATTTGGGGCAAGACTCGGCACCGACAATGGCAGCAAGAACAGCTGCAGCACCTCAGGACACAAAGTCCCTCTTGGCTGGAGAGCCTGAGGGAGAAGCCAGCACAGCTCTTTGCGTCCCAATGGCATGCGAGGGTGGAGAAAATATGGCTTCTGCCAAGTCTGGAGACCATCCAGGAGAAACCAGCACAGCCATTATCTCCCCAGCAGTGCACAAGGATGAAGTAGCTTGCCTGTCTCCTGCCCAGCCCCTCGCCCACAGCTCTCCTTCCCCTGGAGGCATTGCCACCCTCCTGCACACCCGGGCTCGACAACAGCGATGGCCCTCCCTCTGCAGAAGGGCGTGCAGGGCTTTCTGCTGTACCTGCCTTGTGGGACAGCAAGAGCAGTAGTGCCCTGCTGCCAGCACTGGGCAGGTCCCTGGAGATGGCAGCTGGCCCTGAGGGATGCGGCATGGGGAGGCACGCGAAGGATGGGTGCATGGATGGTGCCCCAGGCATTCAGCTGCCCTGAGCACA
>NW_010353908.1:0-1032 GCF_000700745.2 Antrostomus carolinensis | reverse complement strand
AAAAAAAAAGCTAGGGTATAGGGAGACTCATGAAGAGAAAGGTACTTTGTTGAAGGACTGATTACCATTTGGCTTTCCGGCCCAAACACAGACCAACAGCACATTCTAATATATTCATCAATAAATAATAAATTCCAGAAATTACACGTTGGAAACTGCTGTACCTACTGTTTTCAAGTACTTATGGAGGCAATGGAAATACTGTACCTCTTTGCACCTGCTCCTATCCGCTAGTTCCTCTTGAAAAATTTTCCCTCCACAAATAGTAACAGAACCTAAAAAACACGCACATGCATGAAAAACACTTCTTAAGAACTGGAACTTGTCTGGAGGTCAGGAAGCGGCAGCTATTCCCCTCATTCACCTCTTCTTCTGCTGACACTGAAAGGAACCTGGATCCGTTTCAGAGCCTACCTGACAGTTTTGCACCCTCAGCAGAACCCACAAGCATCCTGAATCAGTTTACACCTCTACTCAGCCACAACCATTTAATTATAGCTGTTACAGCCCCTGCTTCAGCTACAGCTAGAATGGCAATTACAGTTGTAACATCCCTCTCAGACACAGACTAATATTTTTGCTCTTGTCTCATCACACCTTCCACAGATATTTCTGATGTTTTGAGATGTGACGATAATGTGCAGTTTGCTACTGAAAGTCGCAAATATTTTTGTTTTCTGCTTGCTCACTTGCAATAGCCTGAGCTGCTGGCACCAAGAGAATACACAGGCCATCACATCAGCAAGCATTCTGCCAGATGTGACAAGATATTCTACAAACACCATGTAGAAGAGAAACTATCCAAATTCAATCCACTTTCTCCAGGATTTTTAACTTGCTATTGATCCACATGACTCATATTCAATGAGATCATTAGATCTTGAGAAACAAATCCTGCATTAATCTCTTGCCTTGCAATTCTGACAGTTTCAGCTTTTGCTAGTGCTCTGAGGTGGATCTATAGGCTGTGGCTTTCTCTTTTGGACTGAACTATTCTTTGTCACTTTTATTTGTGTAAAGATACATTTATAC
>NW_010353907.1:0-1032 GCF_000700745.2 Antrostomus carolinensis | reverse complement strand
CTCCCACCCCCTTCCCCCCAACTCCCGCCCTGGCTTCCAGTCCTCTCTCCTTGAAAAATAATGAAAATACTACTGAAAACATGGAAAAATACCCGTCACAGGGAACACCATCACATCTCTTTGGATACTTTCACATTCTGGTCTGCCTTCAGGAACTGCTGGTTTGGTATTGATAAGCAAGATGGATCCTAGAGACCAGATATATGCATGCAGGACAGTACAAGATTTTTATATCTGACTTTTTTTCTGTCTAAATATTGGTTTCAATTATAGCCCAACAAATTAACAACCCTGCTACTAAGTTTCAAATTAGTCATCAGTTTCAGTCTCTCCTGAAAAATCAGCCTTTCTCCACTTTTACTGCTTTGCTATATCAAGTGACTCACAAATGCTTTCTGAAATGTCATTAGAATGTGTGAGGAATTTCAGTGTTACTTTGTATCCTAGGTAAGACAAAACCTGTTATAATACATCAAAAGGTACCTCTTTTGCCATCTGCTCTGACACTGCTGTGCAGTCTGATGCTTCATATGGCTAATTTTTCTGCAGTGAAGTGTGTAAACAGTTGAGTTAAATTCTATTCAATGCCTGGGTTTCTATTCCATGTGATGTTATTTCTCTATCAGATTATCTTTGTCCTTTTTAGACTGTATAAATCACAGTTTATCAAAAAGGACAATGGAAAGACATTCTATACAGAGGGTATTTGGTATGCAACAATAACCTTATGCAGATTAAATGCTGCATAATTCAAATTATATGTTTAGTCACAGGATGTTTCTGATTCAGATGAATAGAATGCAATGTACTTATGATACTAAACAACTGACAGACATTATAGACATTTGAATTGCAGAGTGAGAAAGAAAGTATATGAGACTGGGAGGTGGAAAAATGGTTGATAGACACCAGTCCTTATCAGGGGAGTGACACAATGATTGTCTCCTCCAACGCCTAGCTAAAAAGAGTGTAATGCAAGGTAAGAATAATTTAATTAAAGCTGTAAGTTTGCCTGTGCTCTTTTAGTGAGGG
>NW_010353906.1:0-1029 GCF_000700745.2 Antrostomus carolinensis | reverse complement strand
GCAGGGAAAGAAAAAAAAAGAAAACAAAAAAAGAAGAAGATGAGATACCTAAATTTATCTTGCCAGGTTTGAAAAACTGATTCAGGATAAAGTATGTCTGAGAGTTATATAATAATTTTTTTTTTTTTACTATTATTATTATTTTAACTTAGTATTGATGATATTTTCAGGGAAGAAACAAGTAAATGAGAGCAAGTGTGGTAGAATTTTTAATACTTGAAAAATTCAAGATAATGTTAGGTTGATTGCCTGTTCTTAGTTTCCAATTTATTTTATTAGTTAACCAAAATTTGCTGATACTTCTGTAATTTGAAAGACAATGTTTACATTGCAATCTATGCCATGTTTTATTTGATTCTTGAGTTTATATTTTTGGAAAATTATGTTTTAAAGATACAGCTCTAGGACATAATGAGTTGGGATAAAAGTACTGAATTCTGTTACATGTGTCCTGGACACTGAGTTCTCCTTAATTATTAAGTATTACTGTTCTCTAATCCCTAACTTGGCAGCCCAGCTATAGTAACAACAAGACCTCACCAAAAATCATCACCTTTCCTACAGTCAGAATTAGTACAGTGGAGTCCTGATAGATTAAAATTGGGCTGTTAGTTCTTGTCAACCAAATACCTTTAATGTTTAAAAACGGTAGAAGGGAATTCCTGAAAAGGTGTCACATAAATGTGTCCTTAAACTTCAATTCCACCAATAAAACTGTGCCCTACTAATTCAGACAGTGAAAAGCAAAAGGTCAGAAAGATTTAGAAGTCATAAAAATGTATTAATTGCCAGAGCATTAGGCCATCTGTCGTGAAGCAAGAGTCTTTGTCCTCAGCAGTGGACTCTGCTATATCAATAGTGTATCTGCTTTTCAATAGCGTTAGTTTAGCTCCTCCTGGAGCAGACATTTAATTGAAACTCAGACTGGCAGAGTACATGACTCCCTGTTGCTAATTGGTCTTTAGAGACTGTTAAGAAGTATGCCAATTATCTCTAGCCCCAGTCCCAAAACAATAATTTATTTTTTTT
>NW_010353905.1:0-1032 GCF_000700745.2 Antrostomus carolinensis | reverse complement strand
AAAGACAGAAATGTTCAATAAATATTTCTGCTGTATACTTCAGAGACAAAGTACTATGTCTCAGGAAGTGATGAAACACTTTCCTGTATTAATTCAGGAAAATGCTGCTTTGGAGGTTCTGAAGTCTGATATTTTAAAAATTAGTTGATCCAAAAAACTGAAGTGTTTTAAAAGACCAGCCAAGCATCTTTCTAGTCTGTCAGTGACTTCTGTCACATTGGCAAAGCTTCAGAAGACTGAAGAGGAGGTAGAGTTGTACCAATATGACAAGATGGGACTTTATAAAACCCCACAGTAATTATCAGAGTAAAACACTGAGAAGAGCAAGAAATTAACTTCTATAAAGTCAGTCCTATGCATGGTTATAACTTCCGTGTACTCAAATCCAAAAATCAGGGTCTTGTGGTTTATATCACTCAGAAGCAGGGACTGATGTTTGAATCAGAGTTCTGGTACAAAATACTTGTTTACAAGAATTCTATCCAATTCTTCTTCTTTAAACACAGGAGAAGTGAAGTGAACCGAGACAATTGCTTCTCACAGCATCAGAACTTCATTCATCCTGTTCCAAAAATTTGCCTTGGAAGAACACAACTTGCATCTGCTCAGGTTGCGTAAAATATTCCTTCTCCATTTCCAAGTTCTCTCCCTGCTTCCTGTGCGATATAGTTGAACCACACAAACATACCCCTCAGTATAACAATAAGCAGCCAAACTTTCTTCACACAGAACATCTAGATTTCTAACTAGCTGTCTTTATTTTGGATGAAAATACATTTAGCTGTGTCTCATAGCTACCATAAAATACAGAATGGCAATTAACTCCACCAGTTTCTACTAGATTAGCCCAATTTATACTATTATTTTTAACTAAAGAGGGACTTTGTGGATAGTGGTAAAATCAATGATCATGGTTTTCAGTGCATTTTATATTAGTCTAATTGACAAATGTTCCCACTCCTGCAGTAAAAAAACTTTTTAGCTTTCTAAGCAATGAAGGCATGTGTAAAAGTTTATTCCTTGAAATGATTT
>NW_010353904.1:0-1032 GCF_000700745.2 Antrostomus carolinensis | reverse complement strand
TTGACCTTTAGTCTTGTCTAATGTGAAACTTTAATTAACTGGCCTGTCTCATTCCCTGGTGTTCGCTGACCTCACTGCTGGTTACACCCAGCAGCACCAGTCTGATGGGGTGACTGGGACTGGGGTCCTGCCCCTGACAAGTCCCTGCTCATCTGATTGAGCTGGAAGCCTTTGCAGTGCCACACTCCTCCCCTGCCAGCGCCTGCTCTGCCCTCCCCGACTGCTGTGTGTTACACTCTCCTGCTGTGTCTTTCTTCCGCTGCGTTTCCAGCATGTCCATTATATCCATATTTTTATTAAAACCAGCCATTCTCGTTCTTCTCTTGTTTCTCAGACTCCCAGCTCCTGGACAGAGGAACACAGGCATTCATCTGGGCTTTCTATTTTCTCATTCTGTTTGTGCAACTGCTCTTTGCAGTTTTATATCTGACTTTTGCCAGCTTCTGGGCTGGCTCTTTATGGCTTTACCCCTCCAGCATGAGTCATCCCAAAGCAGGTGCTTTTCTGCATGCGCCGGCTTTCCTAGCCCTTGGCGAAAAGCTCTCCTATAACCTTGGCAATGTTAAATCCCAGCAGCTTGCTTCCACCATGGGTTAGAAGTAGTATTGCTCTCCTGCACAGGTATCCTATTTTCAGAGTTTTCCCCAGTTTCTAACCTTCTGGGTTTTTTTACACCCTCCTCTCTGTCATGCAGTTGGATTTTACCTCTCTTGCTGCCTCTGCCTGCCTTCTGCATAGAGCTGGGGGTGTTTCAGAAGACACTGCTGTGCAGGGTTTGGTCTTCAGCTCCCTGAAAGTTGCCTCCAGCTGCTCTCTCCCACCATCCCCATCCCACAGACCCAGGGACCTCAAACACAAGATCCTCCCCAGTGTGTCCAGGCGTCCCATGAGGTCTGTGATCTTTCCAGGTAGGACATTAGTCACCATGAAGTCTACGTGTGTTTCTCAAGCCTGGTCATCTCTGTGCTTGATAACCAGAATGACCACTCTGTAATTTGCCTTGTTGGGCAGCATTTCAGAGAATTATGGAAT
>NW_010353903.1:0-1031 GCF_000700745.2 Antrostomus carolinensis | reverse complement strand
CACCCCCCATAATGTGTCCCAAACCCCAGGCAGGTCTCCCCTCAGTTCAAAAGGAAATCTGGCTTTGATTCACCTTGATAGGTCCCATGGCTGGACAGTGGGGCTGAGGCTCTCCTGGGACAGGCAGTCCCTCCCTCAGAGTCCTTAACTGGGGTTCCTGTCTGTCTTCAGGACTCTGTGTCCCCCTGGCCTTGTGGACATGGGCCTCTGATGGGCTCCTATGGTGGACCAGGGAACAGCCAGGCAGGGTGTGATTTGGGATCCCCCACCTGCCATTGCTTCTCTGAGCTCTTTTGCGAGTGTGCAGATGACCTTTCATCACACAACCGGACAGTTTATACCTAAATATTTTATAGCAGTCATAGAGAACTGAATCAAATTACAGATAGCCCAATGTCACGTATCCAAGATTGACAAAAAATGGCTACTGAAGCAAAAGTGTAAGAACTGGAGAAGCAACTAAGGGCTCATTGCACATTTCTGGTCTGTCTTGTTACTATCCTCTGTAATTTTCCTACTTCTACACATTTTGAGATGGAAGGACAGCAACAGCATGCAATGTTCAAAATGGAATATGGCGTAATTTATACAGTATTATAGTATCTTCAATCTTTTCCACTGTTGTTTTTCAAAAATCTTTAACTTTCAGTTTATAGTTTTGATTCCTCCAGATAAGTTATTTGATATTTTCACCTTTGTCACATGTTTCAGTGTTGTGTGTGTGTAGGTATCAGGGCCCTGAAGCCATGAGTAGGCCTTAAAAGCCATAATCTGCCTCACCTGGGGTCTCCATCCTCACCTCCTTCCCATGGGACCAGAAGTCCCATTTCAGCCCAGCTGGGGCCATCAGTCCTTCTGTGAGCTATGCTATGGCTGTGCCTGTCTCTGGCCCTGACTCCTGGGTAGACATCTCACCTATGCTGTAGGCAGCTCATCTCTTGAGCGTACCCTGTAGCTTGTCTCTGGCCCTGTCTCATGGTTGGATCTGGGACCCCTTGGTGAGGTCTCATCCCCAGCCCTGTCTCTGTCTC
>NW_010353902.1:0-1030 GCF_000700745.2 Antrostomus carolinensis | reverse complement strand
AAAACCTTGCCACACAAACCCAATACAGCATTATACCTCCTAGGGCAACAGGAAAAAAAAAAAAAAAATCTGTATTTTGATTTATCATGTAGCCAGAGATAACAGGTGACTATCTGGTTGTAGGCATTATTTCAAGAAATGTTATTCACCACTCAAGATACAGTGAGATGATTCACGTTTCTTCTGATTGATCATATTTAGAAAGCCAAGAAAGTTTTAAACAATTGCTTATTTATACTTATTATATATTCTTCAGAACTGTCCCAGGTGCCAATATCTACCCTTAAAGAATATATGTATAAAGTTGCATTATAAGTAAGGAGATAAAGTGAGAATATGAAATAGATTTCCAGTCCCTTCAACCATTTTTTCAAGTATCTCTGCCAGCTCAATGGAACAGTAGCATAACACGCTACCAAGGGCAATCAATGGTATTTGCTGACATGAACATTTTAATTATGCATTACAGAAATGTAGTCAATTTTGGAGGATCTTTATACTTGTATCCTCAATTCATAATTATTTCAACAGTTCCATATGTCATAGCTTGATCAATTGAAGGGCACAGGAAGCCCTTATGTATACATTACAATGATACAGTATCTGTAATAAAAATGCAGCACACAGCAATCTTCCTCATTTCTACTTGCAATATAGTTTAGCCTGTGATATTAGAACTGATGATATGTACCTAGTGGTGATGGCAGGCCTTGCCATCGTTCCCTTGAAAGGACTGACCAAACATAATGACCAAGAAATAAAACTATAAGCTGTCTGAAATTGTCAATGGACTTCAGCAAGTTTGCTGATGATACTAAACCGTGTGCAGTCGACTCTTTTGAGGGAGAGGAGGTCTTGCAGAGGGATCTAGACAGATTGGAGCCTTGGGCTATGATCAATGGGATGAAATTAAACAAGTCAAAATGCTGGGATTCAGCACCTGGGACAGGGCAACGCAGGGCACAAGTATCAATGGGAAGAGGAGCGGCTGTAGAGCGGCTGCAGAAAGGGATCTGGGGTGCTGGCTGAC
>NW_010353901.1:0-1028 GCF_000700745.2 Antrostomus carolinensis | reverse complement strand
CCCCCAAAAAATTTCACCCCAAGAAAAATTTCACCCCAAGAAAAATTCCCTGCCACCAGCCCTGCAGAAAGCCCTCTAATCCTGCTTTAACCCCCCCCCAACATTAAATACATTACACATATTATTCTCTACCTCACCAGCAACCTCCAGTTCCTTATTTCCAGAGGAAACCTGAATTACTGTGGTTAAAAAAAGAGAATTACTGGGGTTAAAAAAGACAAAGTCCAAGCTCTGCCCACATGAAAACAATTACAAGTGGTGTTATTCCATTTCCCCAGGCAGGAACATGAAGAAAACCCTCAGTGGGGACAGCAGAAAAATGATTCCAGGAGCAGGACACATTTCTGGGTCACTCCCACATGTAAATATATTTAAGATGAAAAGTGGTGTGTGCTCCAGAGCAGCTGGAGGGGCTCAGGTTCTGTCCCTGCCCCCCTGGCTGTGTTCAATCACACCCAGGCTTCACAACGAGCTCAAAATCCCCCACCTCAGCTGGGAAAAAGTGGAGTTTATTTACAAATAAATCTTTTCTGATGAAGGAATCGATGAGACAGAGGGAAATATTTCAATGTTTCAGCCAGGGAGATGAGAAGACTGAGGAATCAGTTGGTTTTAGGGATATGAAGGGGATGTGGTGACTGCAGTGTGTGGCTGCCCCCCACTATCCCACTGGTGATGACCCCACAGAGAGCTGGTGAGACACCAAGAGAGATTGCAAAGGCCAGGCAGAGCTGCACTGTGGAGAGATGTCATTGTTTTCATTCCTATTGAGACTGATAACTTCCATAAATAGGGAAAATGCACCCACATGAATGAAGAAATACAGTTACAGGCTGATACTTCACCAACCAGCTGATGCTACTGGGAAGTAAGTGCAAGAGAAGGCAGGAGAAGCTCTTCCTGCTGTAGATTAAGGACATTCCCTCTGGCAGTCACTTGGGGACAATGACACTGACATAAAGAGCACTGAAACATTAATTAGAATCAGAGAATCTCCTGGTTGGAAAAGCCCTTTAAGGTCATCGAGT
>NW_010353900.1:0-1029 GCF_000700745.2 Antrostomus carolinensis | reverse complement strand
GTGGCAGGACCAAGGTGAGGGCGCGTTGTGACCCAGGTGACTGACGTGTTTCAGGGTGTTCATCCATAGCTGCTCTGTGGTGCCTGTTAAAGGCCGACTCCGAGGCTGGGAAAAAGAGAACTAGAGCTGCTGTGAGCAGAGAGATCTGGAAGAAGGACTAATTTTGCCTGAGCTACTGCCATGTGGTGGAACTGTGGATTAGTTGGTCCGTGGCAAGCTAAAAGCTCGAGTTTGGGGTTGGTTTGTGGGGCCAGTGGATGATTATTGCTTCTCCCCAGCAATATCCTGCCTGAGGTGGGTGTGAGGAGATCTGGCGCTGTGCACAGCTGATGTGTGTGGTCAGAGCTCAGATGAGGAGCTCCAGAGAGCACAGTTATTTCTTAATGGATCAGTGATGGCAGCAACAGGAAGACACCCCTCTGGTGATGCCAGATTTATTGCCAGCTTTGCAGGGGGCAAGGATTAGAGTCAGAATGTGGCAAGGAAAGAAGAGAGGAGCTCTAGTCACACAGCATTTTAAAGAGCTGGGAGGTGCTGCTGGAGTAAGTCCTCGAGCGAGTGGATGATTGTTGCTGTGGAGGAAGATTTGGGAATGACAGTCTCTCTTCTTTGCTGCATCTTGGGAAGCTTCAGGACTCTGCTGAAGAATTTGTTCCCAGCAACGACTCTCATTAATGATGGGAAAGAATATTCCCCTTGGGGTCTGGTGTGTCTGTGCTCAGCCAGACTGCGGAGGAGGCCGAGAGGCAGTGGGCTGGGGAGGCTTGATTGTGGGGACTGTGACCCTTCAGTAGAGGCCGATCCCCACAGAGATCTCTGGTTCCCAGCACAATTCCCCCTCTCCCTGTATCTCCAGACCCTACAGACACTTGCCCTGGGGGCAGAATTTGTCAAACCAGCCAGTGAAGGTCTCTGCTGACCGGTGCAGCTTGTAATGTGCCTGTGGTGCCGGGAGGGACTCTGGGCCGTGCCAAAGGCGCCTCGTTGGCTCTCGTTTTAGGATTGGAGTTGGTGGCTGCGAGTGGCAGG
>NW_010353899.1:0-1031 GCF_000700745.2 Antrostomus carolinensis | reverse complement strand
TGGCCAAAGTGTAGAACCCGGCATTTGGCCTTAGTAAATATTATGTATCATATGTACAAATCAGGGACTGACCAAAGTCTGCTGGAGCCAAGCCAAGCAAAATATTTCAATGAATGCAATGAGATTGGGGTGAAGATCCTTAGTTACCTGCTCAAAACCTTCTTATGGTCCCTACCTTGCATATGGGAGAGCGTCATATCAAGGCTTCAAGGATGGGTTGAGATTTTCCCTCCAAAGATGGGGCCACTGCTCTAGTCTCCAGGCCCAGAAGGGGGTTGGCTGAGTTTTAGCTTCCCGTTAGAGAGAGGCAGTAAATTGCCATGATGGGAAGGATGGGATCTGGTGAAGAGTTTGCAACAAACTAGCTTCAGGGAGGCTCCAAGTCCCTGCTGTCTTCTTCCAAGAGTGAGACAACGATTAGAAGTTTTAGGGGTTCTGCTCTTGTGCCTTATTCCTATGGAAAAAAAAAATAGGCAAGAAGGAAAAGTCATTGGGAGTGTGGGACATAAATAGAGACAGACCCAAAATCCGTGAAAAATCTTGGCTTTGAATGATGGAGTACATCAGGGAGGTTCTTGTTGTGGACATCAATTAATTTTTCTCAACTGAATAGCACCAAGTAAGTCCCAGTCTTTTTACTTTCTGGAGGGCTGTCAAAAAATCAGCCTGTTGTTCAACTATTTTTATTCTTATTACTTATTTTTAGCCTGTTTCTTTTCCCCTTCTCCCTATAAGAAGCCTTACAATTGTCTTCAAAACCTACTTAACACCTGAACCAAGAAGTTAATGCAATGTTGAAATCTCATACAGCTCTTACTTATACACATGGAGCTTCATTCTCCATGAAGGAGGCGGTGAACATTCACAGTATTTGAGAGCTGTGGCCAACATCACTGCTGGTCCCTGCTAAAAGACACTCCAGACTTCTTCATAATTAACATTGCTCTTATGAAGGAAAGAAAAATGCCTTCCAGTACATGAAGTTGATCTACAAGACAGATGGAGAGGGACTTTTTACAAGGGCAGGTAGA
>NW_010353898.1:0-1026 GCF_000700745.2 Antrostomus carolinensis | reverse complement strand
GGAGGATTTAGCCCATTTTTCTTGGCCTTTGGTCCCAGAAGGAGGAGATGTTAATGCTGATGGCACCAGAGAGCGGCTGACAGGAAGGTGACCTGGACAGAAACCTGGCTGCAGGCAGGAACTGCTTTATATCTTCTTTGCATAGTTGTTGTTAAGGGGCAAGGATGGTGGCAGCAGCTTTGGAGATTTGAGAGGCGAGAGTTAGAAACAAGTGTTAAAAATAAAACTGGGCTTCTCTTCAGCCCCTCCATGCCCAGGCAAGGGCAGCCCTGGATGGCTTTGGTGCATGCCAGGGAAGGAATGCTCAAAATTGTGTACACCTCCGTATCAGTCCACAGTTTTTTGGAAACACTGTTAGAGCTTCAGCTCATTTTCAATTACAGAACTGCTTTACCTGTGAGAAACATCTTCTCATGAAGCTTCCAATTCCTACTCTGTTTAAATCTCATCTCAGGTGATCTGCTTCATCTGATTTATGGTTTGGATGAAAAATTTATGGATTTGAGGACTGAATTTATCAGCTGCATTTAGCAGATGTGCATTGTTTTAGTGTTTCTGCAGTAGTTCATGGAGGAAGGTGGAGAACACTTTAAGAGTCTGAAGCTCTGCATGCTGAGTCTATTTCTGTTTGTACCTCTAGACCAGTTGCACCATAGCTCTTGCATCGCAGCCATACTTTTTCACTACCTTACTGTTGCTACTGATACTTTAAAATCCTTCTCCAACCTTTGGAAACCTAGCCTACATCCTTACTCCTTTCTTTGCCTCTCCTGTGTACCACAGGACCATTAAAATCTTCTATTTACTGTGGTGTTTGTCAGCAGGACCAGCACAGGACTGACCCCGTTCTGTTATCTGACCGTGTTGTACTGTAGATGTCTGGACCAGTCTTTGAAATGTTATCAGGAATTATATAAATGACTGTGGTATAGAAACGGGACATTGGATAATTACATGTGGTTATCCAGTTCCGTGCTATTGGTGTGACTTTATTAAACCCAGATTGTGGAGAGAACCCAAGAATAC
>NW_010353897.1:0-1025 GCF_000700745.2 Antrostomus carolinensis | reverse complement strand
TTTTTTTTTTTTTTTTTTTTTTTAATCTCAGCAGTATTTATGGCCAGGGCCTTTTGTTATCCCTATTCCTATACTAAGGCTAGAGAATCACTATAGATTACATGTATATGCTGAGGTTTATGCAATAAACTATGAAGACTGAGGTAGGACATGAGATCTATCTGTCAGTGGAGCACTGGACTCCATTTCATCCACTCTGCGTGAAAAGAAAGCAATATGATAAATGGGAATTGAATGTATGGCTGTGCCTTGTTCCAGGACCTGTTTACACAGGCTGCCTAGCTTTGACAGGCTTCATTTTAACAGCTTGGATAATCCCTTTGATTTTAGAAACTTTTTTTCCTAGGACTTCGGTGGGATTTTGCATGGACTAAAAGCTTTACACATACTTCAGTTCCTTTGCTTGTGCATTACTGGAATGATGATGCATCTCTGTATTGAAGTGATTTTACAGGTTCTCAGCACTTTACAAATACAACTTGAACACATTTAACCTTGAAAATAATAATAATCCAGTTGCTACTTGATGAGATATAGCTAATATCACACTGTAGCAGCTATAGGACTAGGTTCTTGGTTCTTAGAGTAGGGGAGAGTCTGCTCTTTACATACCTTTAAATGCTAAAACAAAGGCCAGATAAACTGCTCAGTTTTTTGGTCTCTTCAGTGACTGTACCAAATTTGCCCCTGAATAAGAGGCAATAGAGTGGTTTGCATATGTCAGTTGCTCTGAAAAAAAACCCTATGGAAATATTTCTGAGGTGAACTGTGCATCCTAGACAGTTGTAAGTCTTCAACTACAAGCAGCTTATGTATAAGACACAAAAGTAATTCACATTCTACATTCAAGTTTAAAGTGTTGAAAGCTTGCAGTCTCTCCATATACTGGTATCTGCTTCACCATGCCTTAAAGTGAGTAGTGTAAGAGAAGTGGGTGATGAGAGCTGTGAAGCTGGTTGCTCAGATAATACCACAGTATAGAGTAAGTCCAAACAAGGGACAATAGTGATAAACTTTGCAAAACA
>NW_010353896.1:0-978 GCF_000700745.2 Antrostomus carolinensis | reverse complement strand
GGGATCTAATTTCTCACTTTGCAAAAAGGCTTCATCTGACTTTAAGCAAGTCAAGACACTGGCATTCCTACACTTTCAGTATGTTAAACAGGAGGAGGACAATGCATTTGTCAGATTCCTGAAACAGTTGAGTCCCCAGGAGATGCCTGCCAGCCTGCAGTTTCCAGACACATTCAGGCTTACTACAACTGTAACCGAGAGGTGCAAATCATGCTGGTTTGTCCACTGTACTTTGGCCTGTACTCAGTAGCTCTCCACTACTGTATGCAAGCACATAGCCTGGGATAAGCCAGTGACTTGGAATCCTCTGTGATGCAAGCGAAAGCAAAGACACACAGATATGCACAGTGAACACTGTACATCTGAATGGCTGCCAAACCTAGTATGATAAGGGAATTAAGGCAGAGTCCGACTATTGACAATTAAGCATTGTTCCTATCTTGCCACTGACGGTTTGTTTTTTTCCTTGCTTTAACTAACACATCTTGACATCTATAGGAACATGACTTCTTTCCCAAAAAGAAAGAAAACAGGACTCTGGACAATTAAAACATCTTTCTACTAAGGGGAGGAGATGAATAGGACAACTTGCTTACAGTATATCCTTCAAGCCACTTTCTACTGCTTAGGTTCGCCTTGTTTACTAATTGAGATCAGACTTGCCCTTAATGTACTTTTTAAAAAGTGCCCTTCTTATATAAAACATGTATTAAGCAAGAGTCTGCAATTTACCTTGGGCTGGACACATCATGGGTATTATGAAACAATTTCTGCATCTTGTTGCTAGAAACAACTCCCACTTTCACCAGGTATGAATAGGCTTCCACACGAAAAGCCCAGAAGTGCTTCCCTTTGGCAATCCCAGCATTGCCAATGATGTAATCCAGGGTCGTGTAGCATCCAACTTGCACGCGCTCAGATCCCAGCAGTAGAGGAAATCCAGCTCTGCTTTCCACAGAGGTTCTTCTTGGGTTCAGC
>NW_010353895.1:0-1024 GCF_000700745.2 Antrostomus carolinensis | reverse complement strand
GCTGGTCTGTGCTGCTGAACAGAAGGCGTAACCCTGCTTTTTGCTCAGATATAGTAGATACCTGCTAGTGGTCTCAAACAGATGGGATCTCTCCAGTCATGGTCCTGGGCAGCTCTCCAAGAGCATCATCTGCTGACTAGGCTGCAGCTCATCAGTTGTCTCTACTCTTCCTTCACCTCCCTCGAGGATTCTCTGCTCTGGCTCAGTCCCTAGAGAATCTACTTCATGCTTTTTTTTTTCTTTACCACTTCAGTTGCCTTTCCACTACCATTCCCTGGGGAGCTTCTTCTACAAGGGATGTGTTGAATCTCAGTTGCTGGTGGCTCCTGCCAGTATTAGTTCTGGGCCTCTGCACCCTGTAGAAAGTCTGAAGGGGTGGCTGAACCCAGGGAAAGTGGAAAAAGTTCATTTGTGTGGAGGAAAAACTTTAGAAAGAAGGAACTGATTTGGCACCTAAAGGCATGGGTCCAGTTGCTGGACACATTAAGGGGCAAAGCTCTGACACTGCGTAGCTACAAAGGTGAGACTGGGAGCTTGCAGGTGAGGGCTGAGAAGCTTCTGGCCCTCCTGAGAGAGAAATCACTCCCCCCTTTCACCCTTATGTCCAGTAGTCTGTATCCTCTGGACTGTAGACAGGAGCATTTCAGATTTTTAAAATATACTCCATGTTAGCAGAGCTCTTTGTGTTCTCAGCGTTTCCACTCTGGATTTTTGGCCGTGTTTAGACTGAAGCAGGCAGAGCTGTACATGGGGCTGTGCCTTTTGCTCTGTTGTGCTTACACAGCTGTAGAAGGCTTGGATTCACCAAATGAGTGTCTTTAGTGTATTACAACTCATTCTTCACCTCCATCAGTGAAGATAAAGCTAGAAATGTTCCCAAACTGATATCTCAGGATGAAGCAAAGTCTAGAATGCTTGAGAAAAGGTAGAGGCTGAGCTTCTGTCGTGGTCATTCAACTGAGGCACATAAATATATCCTTGTGTGTCGTTGAGGGACAGTGCAGCCTGATTACAACGCTCTCGT
>NW_010353894.1:0-1029 GCF_000700745.2 Antrostomus carolinensis | reverse complement strand
GAATAGATGTATGGACCTATATATATAAAACTGGGTGCCTAGTAAATTAAATACAAAATTAATTTGGACAGAAAAGGATTTGGGAATCCTGATAGGTGATCAAAACTCTCACTGGCCAGAATAATTAATGCAAACCATGAATATATAATCAAGACAGTTTTACACAGCAATACTCAGTACATCTTTGTACTTAGCAAAGTAGTGACCATTATTATGTGGATGCTTTATCTCCTTCCTGTGACACGATTCATCAAGATTATTACTAGCCAAAGGAGGGCAGGAGAGTCAGAAGAGAACTTTCAGAACAGTTAAAGAAACACACCTGGGAGTAAAAGACCCCAGAAGCACAACTTGTTTACTTTAGAAAAAGGAGGATTAAACAGTGATTTAATAATAAAGTACCTGTAAAAGATGAAGTGAATTTTGATGGAAAACAACATCTTATCACAAATGAGATAAAGCCGAAACCACACATACTCAAGCTAGAAACAAAAGCAGTGAGGCTAATTAACCACGAAAGACTGAGATGGATTTCTTATCACTGGCAAACTTAAATAGATTGAATGTCCCTCTAAAATATAATTCAAATACAAGCTGAATTGTAAGTAAACTCAGAGAAGTCATATGTTTAGTTGAGATGATCACCGAGGTCTCTTCTTGCCCACAAACTCCATGTAAATTCACAATAAATACAGTAAAACCTGAAAGGATGAGGAATTTGTTCTTACCACAAACAGAAACCTAGTTTGTGCTAGGTATAATTTATAATAAATGTGGTCTTACACCTCCTACACAAAACAGGCCTAACTTTTTTATTCTACACTTTGATGCATGAATTCATATCTGTCTGCCCCATATACCAGGGATATGATGAGGAAGACACAGAAGCATTAGTCTCTTTGCCTCTTTTGATTTTGAGAAGCATGAAAATGCTATTAAACAAACAAGCAACGAAACAACTCTTTCTCCATCCATGTGGAACACTTTAAATAACTTCATATTGGGAAAATGGACATTTTTTTTTTTTTT
>NW_010353893.1:0-1029 GCF_000700745.2 Antrostomus carolinensis | reverse complement strand
AGAGACAAGGATGTTGTGCAGGACGGTGTCAGACACCGTGCACACCTTCATCTCTCTGTTCACCAGCTCTGGCAAATACTTGAACCAAGTTGTTAACAGAGAGGGTTTAAGTTAAACTGGTCCCAGTAAGGGATGTGGTGTGGGGAGGTGGGTGAGCTCTAGGTCTTCCCCTTTGGACAGTAACTTTAAATGGTGAAGTATTTTGGAAATATAAATAATAAATGGTAAAATGCACTGGAGATGCCTTGTGAGAAGGATACGGCCACTCAAAACAATCCCATTCTGGGCTTTTTAACCAATTCCTGGCCACGTGTCGGTGGAGGTTTGGGTCGGGTGGGCGTTGGGAGCCCAGCTTCACTTCACTTCCACATCAACCTCCATCTCTGAGCTTCTCCATTCTGGTTTGCAAAGATGAGGAGATACTGGTTTGATTTTTGTTTTCAGCGTAGAATGAAGCCAAATTTGATGATTTCAATTTTATAAACAGCTGATGGGCTTTAATTTCACCAACGTGAGTTATTTCTGTCCTTGTTGCTTTTGGAGGAACTACTCGGTGTGTTGGACACTCAAAACTCACGTTAATTCCTCAACGAGGCTTCAAACTTGTCACCATCGTCCTTATTGCTGCTTCCTCCCACATCTCATCTCCTTTCCACCTCTCTCTGGACTTCGGGGATGTCCTTTTCTTTGCCGTAGGGTCTGGTGCCGCGGGGTGAGGAGCCATGAGAATTGGTTGTCTTTGATATTTGGGTGCAACAGCTCAACCTGAGGTTGGGTAGAACCACTCTCTGCTGGATTCCCACCTCAGGTGTCCTCACCGCTGGTCTAAATCCAGTTGGATCCTTCTTCTTTGATGAAGAAGGGAAGATGAGATGCCAAACTCACAACTGGTGTCTTCAAAACCATCTGAGTGTTTGAAACCAGGTGTCCATGGCTGGTCAGGGTGGAGATCCAGTCCCAGCAGGGATGTGGTCACCTGTATTGCTGGTCCATCCTCATTGGCTTCGCCGGCATCGTCGCTGGGGTGGA
>NW_010353892.1:0-1027 GCF_000700745.2 Antrostomus carolinensis | reverse complement strand
AAAAAAGAAAAGAAAAAAGAAAAGAAAAAATAAAAAGGCCATGAAAGAAAAACAAAAATCTCAACAGGTCTGTATGGAATTTCAGCAGCACTTTATTTATTAATGCATATGTAGCTACCATTGTATTCCAGCTCCCAAAGACAGATCTGTAAGGAATAGGCCACATGCTGATTGACAGCAGCCATAATTCCATACAATGAGACTGTATTAAATTGTTTGATGTGATATGATACTCATCACTTGTAACTGATCAAACATACTGCCGCATCAAACAGTATTACAATACAATCAGGCTGGATATGGTTCCTGCCAAGGCTATTCATCACATTGCACACTTCTGCATTAAACACATCTATTAATAGCATTGACAAACTACTCCTCTCCAAATTTTTTTTCCCCGAGAATTGTACAACATGAAACGTGCAAAGAAATCCACACACAACCCTTTGCAGTTTGAGGCAGCATTTCCATCGGCCGAACGTTTCAACCTGAAAGGCTTTGCTGATTTGGGGATTTTTTTTATAGGATAACACCAAAATTTACAAACCTGTGCCCCAAAACAGAGATGTGGCATTCCAGATTTTTTTTTTTCCTGTTGAATTTTTTTTTTCTGTTGGATTTATTTTTTTTTCTTTCCTAAATACCAACAAAATGGAAGATTGAATATTTTTTGACTAAGATTTTACTACGGTCCCCCCCAGGAGAGCAGCTCTAGCCCGTTATCTTGCAGGAGGGAGCTGTGTTTACTAACACTGACCCTTTTAGAGGCGGGAGACATAAATAAAAGAAACAAATTCCTTGTCACCACCGTTCCTGCTGCAGACACAGAGGGTGATATGCTGCAGCCCATGGGGGACAGGACATTACAACTGTAGGGGCTCTCTCAGATGCAGATTCTTAAATGAGCCTGGGTCTCTAGAGGGCAGAGGTCAGCTGTCCTCAAATCTCTGTGAATGCTAGATTAAGTTTATTAATCTCCCTGCTTTCACTTAAAAACCAAATTATAGGATGGTTAAATGTTAATGCC
>NW_010353891.1:0-1019 GCF_000700745.2 Antrostomus carolinensis | reverse complement strand
ACAACTGTTCATTTGACTGAATTCTCTAAAGACAAAACTATCATTTTTTGAAGAAACTATAAACATGAAATTATACTGGATCAAATAATTTTTTGTTTTAGTTAATATGAAGAAGTTATTTTTCTCTCAGGCTGACAGTTGTTAAATATTCAGTTTTCAATAGCTCCATTTTTAATAATAAAAATGCATTCCTTCTCTACTAAGATGACAAAAGTTTCCTCACTAGAAAGTGATGGCTAGAAAAAAGAAAGCTGAGAGCAAATAAAAAAAAAATAAAAAAAAAAATTAGAGATGTCATTATTATTACTATTATTCAAGGGTTTGATTTTATTGTATTAAATAATTAAAAGGACGTTGTGCATTTTGCTTTCATTATTTTCAACATGCCAAAAGATTTTTTAAGTCTGATCTTTGTTCAGTATACGAATTAGCACCTGTTTATTTGCTACATGGTAGAAAATACTAAGTCTACTTCAGTTAATTAAAAGTACAGTCACAAAGTCCTGTCTTCTCTTCCACATACTCTTTCTTATTTTCTTGAGCTGAAACTTGCTGATGACATTGCTACATTTCATTTGAATTTTCAATGAAGAACTCAAGAAATATCAACTTCAAACAAATATCAACAGCATTTCCACCTGTTTCAGTGAAAACCTTTCTGCAAGCCCTATTTAGCCAGAAAAGAAAACCCCACTAATATTTGTCAATATCCAACTGTCAGTTTGGATTAGAATAATTCATAGCAGGCTGATTTTTCAGTTGGTATCTGCTAGAGCTCGTGATTTCTGATCTAATAAATTAGAACAAAAGCATTCAGGCCATTAGAACTGGCCATACTTTTAATTGCCAACAAATTGGCTGGTACAGGGCTCCTTCATGAAACATTCTGCCTGAGGAACGCTCTCAGAAATCACAATTGTTTCAGAAGAGCCCTAGTAAGCATGCATCCTTCGTTGTAGCACTGGAAATAGGAAGTAAAAAAAAAGTAGCTGGAACCATATGAGTAGATCACTGCTGAA
>NW_010353890.1:0-1020 GCF_000700745.2 Antrostomus carolinensis | reverse complement strand
CAATCCCTAATGTTCTGTGATTCTGTGAAAATATATCCTTTTAAAGTTGAAGTCATGTCAAAATGAAGGAAAATAGGAAGTTTTATAAATGTTGTCAGTAAAAACAGAATAAAGCAGGCCAGAGAAAGAAAATAACGAGATCTTGAGGAACAATTTGCTAAAAGCATAATGGTAAGCATAAATGCTTTTTAACATCCAACAGGAGCAGTAAGCCTGCCAGAAAGGCTGTAAGACCAATAGATCACCAAAGTACAAAAGGAGTGTTCAAAGAGGTAAGGCTCTGGCAGGAAATGTAAATGAACTCTCCAAATCAAAATTTAATGTACCTGAGGAGGTTCCCATGCCAGAATCCCTTTTTAGTAGGGATACATCAGAGATCTGTCTCAAACTGAATTATTATTGGAAAATATTTTAAAATAAATTAACAAAGTGAACAGTAGCAGAAAGAAAAGAAAGATCAAATAGAGTTTGCCCAACAGTTGTAAAGGAAATTACTGTGGTCATCACTCAAAATGGCATCCAGACCACAGGAATGGTAGATGTGGATTTTTTTGTTGTTGTTTTGGTTGTTTGTTTGTTTTGCATTTGAGTTGTTTTGGTTTTTATGTTTTGGGAAAAGGGGACATGATTCTCCCAAAGGCACATCTCAAACTATGGATCAGTAAGACCCAGTTCCATTCCAGAAAAACCATTAAGAACTACATTAAAGAACAGAATAACAGATATATAGATGAACATAATGTACTGGGGAATAGTTGAGATGGTTTCTGAAAAAGGAAATTGTAACTCACAGGAGGAACACTGAATATGTGAAAAAGGATGCCTTGGCACATAGCTTTTGATTTCCAAAAGGCTTTTAACAAGTTTCTGTGCTAAAAGATTCTAAAGTAACTTGGTCACCCAGGGATAACAAGGAAGGCCTTCAATAAATGAAGAGAACGGTTAAAATAGAAGAACTGTGAATACATAGTGTCCTGGTTTTGCTAGGGTAATTTTCTTTCTTTTTGGTAATTAGAAGAG
>NW_010353889.1:0-1028 GCF_000700745.2 Antrostomus carolinensis | reverse complement strand
AAAGATATGTTAACATTGTTCTGTTAACTAAGACTATCAGGGATGAGCTAGAATAAATTATTTTATTATTAACCTTTATATGAAAAAATGTGTGCAAATAGGCCTGTAAGAAATTAGGAGTAAGAAAACTGTCATTTTTTGTGACAGTATGATTCTTACTACTCTGGCATCTTCTCTCCAAGGGTACTTGGCATCATTTGATTCCCAGAAAGATCAGGTGAAAAAAGTTCATCCTGACACAAATCCCCACAATAAAATCATATACATCTTTACTGGTATCTGCTCTGAACAAAATCAACCAGGATTTGAGGAAATAAAAAAACCCCCCAAACCCATATATAAACACTACAGCAAAAGTTTCTTTTCTAGAACTTCTAGTTCTAAAAACATGTGTGGTGCATGACCAGAAACTGCTAGTTCAATTCACCAACTGTGGTTATACACTTCTTGAATGGATCAGTTAGTTTGTAACACAAAATATGTTTTGGTAAACTTATTTTTCCTCTTTGTCTGTAAAACTGTAATAATTCCTATCACTCTAATATGAAATAAAGCTATCTTTAAAAAAGAGTAGAGAATTAGAGAAAATGCTTTTGGTATAAATGCATGGTACACTCATATCTTGAACAAACTGATTCCCTCTATGTGATAACAAGTGTAGTAACATCAGAAAAGGTACAGAAAATGACAAAACAAATCAAAGTCACAGAGCAGATTCCACATAAAGAACAATTAAACAGACCAAGACACGTCAGGATCTAGAGAGATGAATAAGGGATTGATGACAGGCATCTGTAAAATCCTCATTAGTTTGCAGAGAGTGAATAGGAAATGACCATTCACTGTTTCTTCTAACAGAAATAAAATGAAATCAGTAAGACTGGCACGTGTCAGGATAAAAACAGCAAAAGGAGGCTTCTTTCATGCAACACAGAGCTCAGCAGTGGAACTACTTGCTATGGGAAGAGATGCTACAAATCTTACTAAGTTCATAAAGCATTCAGACAAACACATGGAAGGGAAAAAAA
>NW_010353888.1:0-1027 GCF_000700745.2 Antrostomus carolinensis | reverse complement strand
GTACCCTCTGTACTTCATGTTTATATGAGTGCTGGTTGTGTGTGTGCTGGGAAAGGCTCTGCTCTCTCTCTGTTGAGATCTGGGTGGCAAGGCATGAGAGCATGCTTATGCACATGTGTGCCCAGCCCCATCAGGAATGCGTACTCTGCTGAGTATGCATTTCCCTAAGAAGAGGGAAAAGTGGCTTTAGATGTTATGATGATGCAAGTGAGATAGAACTGTTTTTCTTCCGTAGGCACTTTTCTTGTAATGGATTGTTTCTTAAAGAAAAGCTTGTTTGACTTTGTAGCCCATTACTTGAACCCAAAATGCTTGTGTAGTTGCTGTGGCCCAATTCTACATCATTTCCCTTAAGTTACTGTAAAAAAAATCTTTATTTAATGATTTCCTATTCTATAAAACATTAGAGAAGTAAACTACTTCCAATGATTTTCTGGAAATACAAGACAGATGATGGGTGTAGGCTATTAAGAAATGGAATTTTGGACAAGTTAATGGTATAAAATCATCAAAACATTTTTTAAAATCATCTAATTAGTTGTTCAGTACGTCCTGTCCACCCACTTATTCATTTTTTCAGTAGCAATTATTTGTTTTCACTATTTCTTAAACTCTACTGTAATGCCAGAATAAAGACTTGGAGAACTATTATGAGCATATATTTTTCTTTAATAGGCTTTTGGCCATAAAACACAATTTGCATGTTTTCTTAGGATAAATAACGACTTAACGTTCATAGTGACCAGGACCTGGGCCCTTCAGATTTAGGACTATGTTCATCAATTTTTTTTTTTTTTTTTAAATTCAGGAGTAAGTTTTACTTAAAACTATTGTAATTTACCATTTAACCAGTTAGACTGTAACTTTTCCTGATATTTCATGTGCAAAGCTGTACTATTTGTTAAAAACGGCTATGGAGGCCAGATTTGGCTTTAGAAGGTAAACTTCAAACAGTTATCAGGAGAACAGCCAGCATATTTTGTTGGGTTGGGGGGGGGTGTCCATTTTTGGTAGTGGGGGAAGGGGC
>NW_010353887.1:0-1015 GCF_000700745.2 Antrostomus carolinensis | reverse complement strand
TGTGGGGGACTGTGTCAAAAGCCTTGCAGAACTCCAGATAGGTAACATTCATAACTCTTCCCTTGTCTAAGCGAAAAATAATTCCTTCTCCAAACATTTTTCTCTTTTGCCTTATTCTCATCAACAGTCCCTGCCACAGACCACGCTGTCAAGATACAAGACTGGTACTTTGGGCAGTCCTCTGAGTGGTCCCTTGGTAAGCAGATGAGCAGGAGCATATTTCAGAGACAAACATCAGCAGCATTTCCAGGTTCAGTTGTCTTCTCTTCACTAAGATGAAGGTTGCATGAGTTCAATGAAGAAAGGGCTACTAGCTGTATTATCAGTGCAGTCTTCTTTTTTTCTTTTTTTGCTGGAATGGGATTCACTTACTGCAATCAAAACTGAATACCATCCTCTCTTCTCAATTTAGCCCACCTTTTCACTGAAAAATAAAATTTGGTAAATAGAATTCTAACGTATCCTAGTAGGCAAAAGAGTTTCTTCAGAAAGTATCTATTTATAGAGTTTGTGCAGCACTCGGATACCATGGAAATCAGTAATTAATATCTTGGTGAGGATGTTTCATTTTAGATTTAGGTATCAATTGTTTTTTGATAATAAATTTAATCTTCTCTATGGGTTTCTTCCCCTAGTTTTGCTCCATTGAGTAACCATATTTTGGGATAATGTTGCTTTTTCCACAAATTTTACCATAATACTTTTAGCGATTTTACCTTTATTCGAGTCCACTGCTCCTCCTTGTCCTGTTCTGTCGAGGAACAGCAGCCAGGTAATGCTTATTCCTCCACCTTCCCCTTCCACGGGGATATATCTGAACATGGATTGCAGACTATTCAACATTGCACTTCTCAGTACCCTTTCACTATTCTTTTGCGCTATTTATTATGCGCTCTCAGCTGTCATTAGCAGCGCTTTGGGTAGTTTTAAAAATTGCTATCTTTGTCAGAGTCAAGGCAATTTGAATGATTTTTTTTTAAGGAACACTTTTTACTGAGACTCAAATATATTCCGC
>NW_010353886.1:0-1018 GCF_000700745.2 Antrostomus carolinensis | reverse complement strand
AAAAAAAAATAAAAGCACAATGAATAGCCTGGTATAATATTTTTTCATGGGAGTGACTAACTTTATGAGCAAACAAGAATATTTGCTAAAGTTAATTCTGGTGCATAGTGTTACATAACCATGTGTTACGTTTTGAACACAAGTAAACTGCATCATACTGTTCATGTTTTCTCAGAGGAGCACTTTTGTAGTCTTTACTTTCTTCTGAAATTGTCTTAATGGCAGCTATAAGGCAAGTAGATAGTAACTAGCTTGAGAATACTTAAATAATGTAAATATAGAGCTGCAGTAATATTACTTGATCAGAAACTGAAATTCAAAAAGATGTTGTTCTGTAGTCTTGAGAATATATGCAGAATTTTAGAAATGTTATTACTAAATTGCACAAGTGGAGTAAAAACCCATCAGTGTTGTCTAAGCCAAATAATTTTAATTTCTCTTAATTTGTGTCCTTATCCATCGCGAACTATAAACTAAAATACAACTCTTTAACGAGGTGTTCAGTCTCTGACTTCCATCATTGTACCCTTTTTCAGAGGTAGCATCTGAACAAACGGGTCTAATTTTGAAAATTGAGAGAGGTCCTCTGAGACATCAGAGAAGCCAGACAGCAACAACGCGCTTCAGCACTGAGCCAGGTTTCTCTATAAGGAGGACGGTAGTGCTAAGATGTTTCCAAAATGGCTCAGCATTATGCTGAAGCCAGGGAGCTTTTCCTTCATTTCAGCATCTTACTTCAGTCCAGCTGCAATACAGGACTAAAGAGCAGGCAGCACAGTAATAGATTTGACAATGGGGATATGCTGTTCACTTGGAAGTAAAACAGTGCAAACTTTGTCAGTATTGACAGCCTCCGGTATAGAGGAACAGAACTATGTAGTCATTTTGGATTCCTTTCTTTTGTCTTCTTCACTTTGAGCCCCTGGGTTAGTCTTGCTTGACCTCTTATTCAATCCATAAACACATGAATGCTAGAAATTTAAGAGTGAAGACATCTTATTTCTGTTTTGTTCCTTTT
>NW_010353885.1:0-1019 GCF_000700745.2 Antrostomus carolinensis | reverse complement strand
TACAGTAGTAAACTGTAGAATCTGATTATGATTATCTAAGTCCCTCTGTGAAACAAAGTATCTATAAAATATGAATATTTAACTACCATTGCAGGAAAATAGTAGGTAAGGTGCTAATGTAGTTTCAAAAATTTCAGCATCATTGTTTTTTTAACTGTCTTGCTAATTAATGCCTTGACTGTTAAGAGGTTTGCATACTTCAACTTTAATTATAGTTAATTCCAGTGATACTACAAAAGACAACCTTTAGGAGACTTTTTAATTTTAAGGATGGATGATACAAAAAAATATTGATTTCAAAGATGTAGTATTCTTACATAAAATAACTAAGTCTTAGTCTTTTATTAACAACAGAAAATCTAATAATAGCATAGAGAGGAAGAAATTATAACACAAGAAAACATTGAAAGTTATCTAGTATTCATATATATTTATTAGTATGCTACATTTTTCAAATTCAATTGATTTTTTTGTTACACTGTCACACGGGAAAGGAGTCTCCACAATTTCTTTTCTCTTTTCTTTCAGAGTATATGTATGTAATGAGGTTTATTTGTTTTTCATAAACTGGAAATCAGTGCAGTAACAGATGGATAAGTATCTTAAGGAGAATTCCATTCTTTCACATTCTTTGTATAAAATTGCTTTGTATTTTTCCATCTATTTACTTCAATCACAGTGCTCCTTTTGGAGTTCTTACCCTCTGATCTGTGCATATTTTTCTCCGTCTATGCACACAATCCTATGCTCTCTACTAACTCAATATAAAAGATTGCTATATAGATTTTAGGGATAATTCAGAATAAATTTATAAGCTTGTTATAGCATGATATGTTGGGGCTGATAATAGCATTACCAGAGATATGTAGGCAACATTATAAGAGTGATATAGCAATGTTTTTACATAAGAATCTGCAGATCAAGGTTAAAACTTCTACATTGAGCTGTGCAAAATCATAACTTGTAGCTAATAAAGAAAAAAAAAAGTATCACAACCAATCTTTCTGAAAAAAAAAAAA
>NW_010353884.1:0-1025 GCF_000700745.2 Antrostomus carolinensis | reverse complement strand
GTTCTATGATCACAGTGGCAGACATATGCTAGATGATTACAGAGAACATCAAGCTGTTGATGAAAGTAGCACTAATTCTGCGTTGAAGCAGCAGAGAGAGTTCACACGAATTGTGCTTCTGGCTTTACCACCAAAATAGGAGCTTCCAGCTGAAGGAGATGGACATACAGGTGCAAGAGCTTTTACCACAACTAAGGACTATTTTCAGTCTTAAAAGATTAAATCAGTGCAGAGGTGATATACCCGTAAACATCCTGAGAATCACAAGGGACATTCAGGACAAACATACCTGTGCTCCACCTTGGTTACTCCAAGCTGTGAAGTTGTTGAACTGCACAAATCTATTTGGGCTGTCTGGCAAATATTGTGGGTACACCAGCAACCCATACCTGTTCAGGAAAAAAAAGTAAAGGAGACTGTTTCTTTACAGTGCATGAGCAGATTTTCTTATTCATCATTTTGATATCTAAAATCTTAAATATTTAACATTTTCCTGCATTATTTTCCTGTATTAGACTTTATAATTTATACCAAAATTAAAAACTGGTAGAGAGCAATACTTATTTTAGACATCTAATCATGCTGGGGAACATAGTTGTTTTGTTTGGTTTTTTTTATTCAAGTATTTTTAAAATTAGCCACACCAGAGCTAACAACCAGTGTACAGTACTATTGACAGGGGCTCACTGCGAAACACCCTCACCATGCTCATGAGCTTTCAACCAGTGTTGGCTTCAGATGGGCCCAACATGAATCTGGATGGATAAGGTTTTCCTAGATCTTGAACTCAGCCAACTTAGAGTACACTCTAATTTTATAATTCCCTGAATGCAGTCCTTGGTTTGACCTTCTCAGAAATTTTAAATCCAGATTAATATCCAGATTTCCCAAAAATTCTGGTGACTGCCCACTGACTTTTAGCACATTGTCATTTTTTACTGCCATTTCTGTTTTAGGAAAGTGTAGACAACAGCTCTAATGAATAGTCATTCCTGAATGCTACAGGAACAACTGTTGTATGTATT
>NW_010353883.1:0-1025 GCF_000700745.2 Antrostomus carolinensis | reverse complement strand
GTATGGTTTGAGAAAAGGCTGGATGGCGATAAATAACGTGGCAAGTGATGGTATTGCCTTGTCCTTTGAGGGATCACAATGCATACAGTTGAATTAGAATAAAAAGATCAATCTTTGTTACCCAGTGAAGAAGCCATTCATCTTTAGGAGCAGGACTTGAGATGTGTGGTGCTCTAGTAATATTTCATTTGTAAAGGCCAAGATGAATTAATTTTCAGTCAAATAAACTGGTGGGTTTTTGTGCCAAAGGCTCTCGTTCGTCCTCGCTGTCACTGAAGTGGGGTAACCCTTACGAACACAACTTTGTTAATTGTGCTGGTCACATTTTACAGTATATACTAAATGGTTGAGGTGTGAGGAAGAGAAGAAAAACGAACAACTACATTTTTTTCTGGATTGTGAATCCTCTTTATGGACTCAGTTCAGCACCACATTTTTGTGCAGTTACATTTCAGCACTGACCTTGTCTCTGCTGTTCCGCGCAGCACCGCTGACTCCCCTGGGATGCACAGTCGGTGAAGCAGCACCGTGCCCGTGATATTAAATGTGTATGCTGTGCTACTCGAACTGGTCTGCGTACACCGGACATCAAAATCCAGGTACATCCCTAATCGGCACATGGCTATTTCTCACCATAAGGTTATTTTTATAGGACATGTATTTTTGGGTGGGGTGCCGTGCTACATACCAATGAAATAAGCGATTCATAATTGTCTGGTAACTTTTTGTTTTCTTTGGGTAACAGGTTGTCCCAGAGATCTTTTTGCTGCCCTGAGGTAATACTGAATTCGCCTGGTGCTGCTCCCTGCAGCCTTCACACCTCGGTGAGCTGCTCACGCTTGGGAACGTTAAAAATCCGTTTAGTATTTTGCGTTTTCCATCTCCCCTGAAGTCGGGTTGCAGCTCCCTGAGAACCTCGGCAGCTTTGCCCAGGGAAGGGGGCCTTATGTGCATACAGGAAAAGCCGAGGGGGTTCTTGTTGCTCTTTTTTAGGGGGCAGTAGGAGGCTGGGAGTTGCTGGGACG
>NW_010353882.1:0-1021 GCF_000700745.2 Antrostomus carolinensis | reverse complement strand
CCAAACCATTCTATGATTCTATGATATAAAGACAGAAAATTTAGCAAAATGGAATGGGGAGAGGAAGGATGAGAAAAAAAATATCCCAAAGGATGAGTTTCACCACGTGCTTGGCTGAAGCAAAACACAAACAGCAGCAGTTTTTCAAAGGGATTTTCTTCAAGAAAATCACACAATTTAAAAATATCTCCATAGAACTGTTTTACAAACCAAGCCAAGAGCAACCTTCCCTTCCACAATCTGCTCATTGCTCTTCTATGCCAATATACTTCCAGAAGAGAAAGCCCAGCTCATATTTTAATCAGTAAATTCGCAATCGAGGTTATTAGCGATGTCTCGGTGCTAAGAAATGGCCAGAGCCAGACAATGCAGGTTGCTCATTTAAAGCATTTCAGTAACATTTCCTACTTCAGACTTCTCCCCTCCTCCAACATCATAAACCTGGGCTGCTCATTAACCAACAAAAAGAGCAAATAAAATCCCTTCTGAAGAATTGGGCTGAAGACCAGTTTTAGTTTCCTTTATAAGTTTACTTTGTAAACTCAGGGATCATTCCAAATACAAGATCCACAGTGGTACCAGCTGAACAAATATTAATGGTCAGCTATATAAAAAAAATAAAATAAAATAAAATTCCTGTGCTGCACAAACTTTATTCCTCATTCCTTTAAACCCATCAGCTTTTAGATGGGTTTAACTTCTTCAGCTCCAGCAAAGCCAGTATGTTCAAGGTCAGGAATAACACACCACTAACCGTAAAATGATGGGGTTGGAGTCAGGGAAAAGAACTGGAGTTTCATTTTTGTGTGGTTCATAAGAAACTATTCCCAAGGAATAGCAATTTATAGTAGTGCTTTTATTTTATTATTTACAAGTGAAACTTATTTAGCAAAGAAACAGGGAATATTATGATTTCAAAGTTTGTGGCTCAGAAAAAGACCTTTATCACTGCCCTGCATACTAAGTAACTAAAATGAGATTTAAAATAGAGATTAATAATAAAAATATATATTTTTATTAT
>NW_010353881.1:0-1026 GCF_000700745.2 Antrostomus carolinensis | reverse complement strand
TTTTTTTTGTGGTTGTTTTTCAGCTAATGGGATTAACTGTGGAACAGACATGTGAGAGACCTGTGATCTTAGATCCAATCTTCAAAGCGAATGACTGGGCTTTTCTTGCTGAAGTAACCAGGTGATCAAGGCAAAGCTGCATGTCCCAAAGTTCAAAGGTTAAAACTAGGATGGCCAGTCCCACATAAATAAAAGTCGTGTGATGCTACAGGATCTTTGAAGTACTCGCCCTGGATAAAGTCCTGTGCTTCATCTTTCTTCTAAACTTATTCATGTCATATAATCTATTGATCGACAAGCGCTGAGGAAAAGATGTGCCAAACACGTCTGGGGCTAAAAGCTGTCATGTGGACTCTGGGAATTTGTTGCCCCTGCAGCATCTCATGGAAGATTTTCCACTTGGCAATAAATGAGTCCTTGTAAAAGCCAGGCAGATTTTGTGACAAGCAGCCCATAACTTCAAGTGGAGATCAAGATACCTGACATGGCTAACTTCACATAGCAAGAAGCTCAGAGAAGAAATAGTTCAGGATACATTTAATGGTGTATCAGAGAAGCTTTTAAGAGGCTCAGCTTTATTTAAAATCTGTATTTTAATAGAGCCACATGTACAATATGAGTGTTACTACCTGTACCATTCCCAAATCTTCTCTTCCAGCCTATCAAGGTCTTTGCAATGGCTCTAAAAGTCATTCCTGTACAATTTTACAACAGCCTTAATCCATTAATTTCAGCTGAGTTCCAGATGACTGATCCCAGCATGAGAAAAAAACCCATCATAGTCAGACCAGGTCTTTCAGCCTTAATCAAATAATGTTCTTAGCTGGTTACCATATAACATTCAATCTTCTATGTATGTCTTCATAACTTTTGCAAGTAAAACTACAGAGCACAAATGGGTGGGGTAGAGGTCACTGACACCATACTCAATCATTGCCTTTCAGGTAGCTATAGAAGATGTGAAGCACACTTGTAAGAACAGAGGTGACAGTACAGCTAATCAGGATTGGAAGTTCCTAAATGACA
>NW_010353880.1:0-1018 GCF_000700745.2 Antrostomus carolinensis | reverse complement strand
ATATATATATATATATATGAAATATTCTATCAGATCTTCATGAAGTTGAATCATCTTGAAAAGTGTTATTTTTGAGCACCTAACAGGTGTGACAGTTACACTTTTGGTTCATTTTCTTCACTACTAAGCACTAAAATAGTCGAAAAATGTTTGAAATCTTTAAACCACAATATAATTTACTAAAAGTAAGTTGAGATTGAAATCCAGATCTTGAAGTATTCTTTCAAGCCTCTTCCTAAACCTACCCTGCACCCTTTACCTATTTAGATAGATTATACTTACAGACAAATTTATTGACTGAAAAAACATCTAAGCCTTACTAATGACATCAAATTTCACAGTGAACTAGAATCAGAACATGGTGCTGTTTTGCAGCTGCTTTCTGAACTCATTTATCATTACAAGGAAACATATCTTCCAGCTTTTTAATTTTTTTCCCCCCAACAAAGTACACTAAAGAAAGTAATGTTTTCTCTATGCCCATAAACAGAACAAATTCCAGTCACATACATAGAAGAGAAGCCATGAGAAATCTATGTGGCATTATCTGTTGCCGTGAAGCTTGCAAAAGAAAATACAACAAACTTCCATCAAGAACCGTTGTTGGGAGGAAAAAATGGATACTGCAACACTCTAGTAACTACAGCCAAGCTGACTTACTAGGTCTGGGGAAGTCTGAATAACTCTGCAAAATAGCAACACAGGGTTTGATAATACAGTGTTTTAAAAATCTAATCTGTGTAAATTAATCTGTGAGGTGGTTTTCATTTCCCTAACATAACAACTTGAGTTAAAAGGGCATCTGGTCCTAAAGTGAGTATCAACTTAGCTGTCCTCTCAGAATTTACAAACAGAAATGAATTACTCCTCACCAAAAAGTGCCCATTTTTATATAACAATTAGCAAATTCAACAATAACGAACAACCTGAACCACTCAAGGGGAGAAAAGGGAAGTTCAGAGCATCTTTACAGCTCACTAAGATTACAGTCTTCTTTCTGAGATTTTAATCCAGAAAA
>NW_010353879.1:0-1024 GCF_000700745.2 Antrostomus carolinensis | reverse complement strand
CAGTTCACCCTTCAGCCACTCTTCCTCAGCACAGGCTGAGGTGTTTCTTGCTTGTTTTGACTGTCCGACTCTTGCATGCACAGGGGCCCAGGGTCAACAGGAGGGGCTGAGTCTCTCTCATTCATCTTGTTTCCGAGTCTGGTGGTAATGGCACTTTTCTGGGAAGCAGAAGCTGTAATTTTAAACGTCTTCGGGCTGAGAAGGGGTGTATCACTCCTTGCACGAGTTCAGTTGTGCAAGAGGTAACCGATAGCTCCTCTGTGAGGGTTTTGAATGGACATGGCAGCGGCTGCTGTCCTCTCTCTTGAAGTGCTGCAACAGAAGAGGATTTGAACCTATTCAAGTTGTGAAGAGAAATGAAAGCAAGTTTTCCAGTTTCTGTTGGAGCCATTTGTGAAAAGTGGGCTCTGGTAGCCCCTAAATGGTGAAAACATGCTGTCCAGATAGACAACTATCTGCAAAAGAGGACTCGGTGCTGTGAATCTCAAAGGGCATGTGAGTGCCATATGCTCCGGTGACTCAGACAACTCAGATCTGTAGAGGAAGTGAGTAGAGTGAACCCTTGTGTCACTTCTTGGATAATTCTGGAGGTTCACAATTCAATATTTGGGAGCATGGAATTATCCAATGGTGAGAATTAAAGTCTCTTTGCTGGTTGTCGAGGTACCAAAGCATCTGAGGATAAATCCTCTTCATTTTGTGAAGTTAGATTTCTAAGTCTTTACAGATGTCCATGTGTTCCCTTTGTAGTTAAACGAGGTAAATAGACATACCTCTACTTTCAGCTATTTTAAAAGTATATCAAAGGCAGCGGAGATCCCACAAAACTTGAGCACACACTGATCTTTGACACTACAAGACTGCTCACAGGCATACTTGTCTTTCCACACAGAGCAGACACCCAGATTTTGAAGAGAGGTTATTGTGTACCGATTGATGTAAGAAACATATTTCACAAACATGTGCAGTTCATAGCATAGTGCATGTGTTTTTAAACAGAGAAAGTATAAATACTTTTTTTTTT
>NW_010353878.1:0-1025 GCF_000700745.2 Antrostomus carolinensis | reverse complement strand
TGAAATATTTCTTTGCAGATTCCCAGTAAACTCATAATTAAAACTAAACACATACACACCCTTGTGAAGTATGAGTTCTGAAACGAAAATCAGAAAACAAAACAAATTAGAAATCATTAAATGAACATTTATTTCAGCTCTACCTACTGCGTATATATTATCTTGCCAAGTTAAGAAACTGTTAGCTTGCTTCAAATAAACTTATTACTATCTAAATTCTGTTTTACTAATATTTCTTGTGAAATCCATGTCATGTATATAGTGTTTAAGTAATTCAAACCAAGGAAGAAAGTTTGAGTATTCCTGTGATAAACAGTTGCCATGCAGTTTCCTTATTACTACTACCAGAGTTTGGGAACTGAAATTGTAGTATTTATGCCACATTTTCACTATGTTTTGCCACTGGATGAACATAAAGACAAATACAGTTGTCCATAACTTCACTATTATATTGCAGTATTTGGAATGGCAATAGAAGTCTTTGGAGAAATTGGAAGTCCTTGCACCTTTACATGGCTGCTCCTTTTGATGTCTCCCTTTACAACCAGGCAGGCAAAGATAACTTTGTTGTGAAAAGGCTTTTATCAGCATAGATAATAATACTGAAATTTATCTTTCAACTTGTAGAGCTAATTCCCCACTCGAGGGGTTCATTAACTCATAGGCAGACCACAAACTAACGGCACTCACTTTTCAGTGGTGCTGCAATACACATCAGCCTCTGCTCCATTGTGAGGTCCCTCTTTAACCTGTGTTAGGAGCATAGAACCATGTTCTGTAACACTGGGGTCCCTACAGGGTTGGCATTCCCCACTCCATTCCCATTACTGGGTCATTAGGACACCGTCTCCTCCAGTGCATATGACACTTCATGTACACTGCTGCTGCTCTAGTCTCTCAGGCAGCACAAACTGGCAAAAATTGTTCTGTCTTAGCCTCATAGTTTATGTGCCTAGTTAAGAAATACTGGGCCTACAAGGGAAAGTAATGCACCATATGGGCAAAGAAAGATGTATTTGAATACC
>NW_010353877.1:0-1022 GCF_000700745.2 Antrostomus carolinensis | reverse complement strand
AACTGGAGCCCATTTCCTCTTGTCCTGTGTCACTTGGTCCTTGGGAGAAGAGACCCACCCCCAGAATGATACTGTAGGAGCTGCCAGCATCTCAACTAACGTGCAGAACCACCATAAGCTGGTGGTAGAGCAAATCCTAACCTGCACCCCCCCAAGCTGTGGCCATGGTTAGCACTGAGCAACCCATTCAACCTTGAGTTGGTCATTTCTTGACCATGGGCCAGCTCATCTCCTGATGCCCAAGCATGAATGCAGCTGAGGAACAGGGACAGCCGGCGAGCAGCACAATGGTGCTGGTGACACTCGGCTGAAGGTCCCCAGGTGGTGACAACAGTTCAAAGATACTCTCTAACAGCACAGGCAGCATTGAGTTAACCATGACCCCTGTCTGGATAAATTTTAGGAGAGAAAAAGCAGCGGTTGATGGTTAAAAGTAAATCAATCGGTATCTGACGATAGCTAGGAGAAGCTGTTTTGAGGATGTCCAGAGGTTTCTCCAGTGCAGGATGAGGTGACCTTACAGCTGCAACTGGTTACTCCAGTGAGTATCTTCATTTCTGAGCAATTATTAATGGTGGTCCATATGTGGAGTCAATTTTTATCAGGTCCCTCAAACTTTTAAGAACCATGTCACAGGTCCAAGAGGAACCAGGAGGACAGACAGATGCTCTGTGCCCATGGGTTGGGTGTTGGCTGCCCAGGAGCCTTGGGTGCTCAGGGGCAACCAGAGGAGCAGTGTGAGATCACAAGGTCTCCAAATAAATCAGCTAATGATGTTTTTTGGTTCTTGGCCCATCACAAACCCAACCAAACACAAAAGCACACTCAAATCCAGGCTGGAACCCTTTCCTTCACCCATGATGACTCTCAAAGGTTGCTCTTCCTTCCCAATTCCAGTATGCACCAGTACTCAAAAGCCACACTCCCAGTTCTATTTGATGCTCACCACGTAGGTAAGCAGCAGTATCTTTGCCCATAAAACATGACCCAGGAGCATCACAGCCCTCCTCTCCCTCAGCACA
>NW_010353876.1:0-1021 GCF_000700745.2 Antrostomus carolinensis | reverse complement strand
GCAGAGCTGCTCCAGCCCTCGCATCATCATTCACAGTCCTCCTGGCCAGTTGTCCGTTATATTCCCACAAACCTGTAAATGGCTGAGGCAGGGCGGGCGAGTGGCCAACCTAAAGGACCAGGAGGTGGGAGTTGATGCAGGCAGGTTGTGGTTTTGGGCAGTAGCTTTATATACAGCGTGTGTGTTTTGGTTTGTTGTTTGGGGTTTTTTACAGGTGCTGCAAGCAAGCTGCCTGCTGAGGAACAGTCTGAGAAGGTGAGGAGGTTTTCAGTCGAGTTGGTGTGTCAGCAGAGATTAATGACACAGCTCAGTTAAGCATTTACATTTGGGTATGGTAGGTGCCATGTGGGCCATGGTTAGAATTGGGTGAGCACTTGCAGTGAGCTGGGGTTGCATGGTTTATAAGAAGTATTATTCTGCTATTTCATAGCACTGGGGTAGTAGTGCAGAGGAGGAGTGTGGGGTTAGTGATTTCCTCCAAGTGCAACAGTATTTCTCTGTCTTGGGGTACCTCGGGTGCCTCAAGGGATGATGGACACAGTGTCCAACACTAGAATGGGTACAGAGCAGGTGAGTGGGAGGCCATGTGGTTTTTCAGGAGGGGGCTGTTGAGGAAGAGGTGTGTGATGACAGATGTCTGTTTTTTCTTGCAGATGATGAAGAGGAACCTGATGGTGGCAGGAATATCATGCTTAGCTGATGTAGGTTCTGTTGGGGATGAATTCGGACCCCTGACCTGCTGAAAGGGAACTTGAAAGATCAGGGGCCGCTGCCCTGCAGTGTGTAATTTCTACTTCAGCTGGAAAGGGATTTTCCAAGAGGAATCTTTACCATTTAAAGAAGTTGCACTTCAGGAACTTCCCATCAGAGTGGATCTTCAGACATTATGTTCTTAGCAGTAGAAGTCATCAGGAAGAAGACTTCTTACTGTTTCTAAAAAAAAAAAAGAAAAAAAAAAGTCAGTTACTGTAACAAGACTCAAAAGCTGTGGTCATGCTGCATTTCTCTACTTCATTCTCTG
>NW_010353875.1:0-1024 GCF_000700745.2 Antrostomus carolinensis | reverse complement strand
AAAAACAAAAAGAGGGAATTAACATTAATAAGAAAAAGTGAATAAGCAGAAAATACAATCTAACACACACAAAAAAAAAATTAAAGAGGCAGAGTAATACCTAGCAGTAAATATACAGCATCAGTGCAAACTATTTTATTCACAAAAAATAAAATGTTTGTGTGGGGAACACATCAGGATGGCTTTTACAGATGGCACAAGAGAAATTAATTTTTAGAGGTCACACAGCAGAGTGATGGCAAAGCAAAGGTATTATGGATTCCTGTTTTATGCCTCTCAACAGTCCTGTTTGCTGATATTATGGAACTGGAAAAGAAAATACCAATTCTAGGAGCTATTTTTTTTCTTTTCTATAAAGCAAACAGTGACCAGCTTTCATCCCTTGAATTATGAAAACAGCTTTCACAATTATTCTTACGCCTACTGCCCTGCAAATGGCAGGTCCCCTGTATCCTGCTGATTTAGCTGGGTATCTGCTACCATATAAAACACAGTGTTCAAAGTCTGAAGCATTCCTTCGAGGATCTCATCTAGTCTTCTTGTTCCCTGCACTTTTTATATGTATCAAAGCACTGCATGACTCACCATCCACAAGTCTCAAACTGGCTGTTTTGATCCATACCTTTTTAATTAAAATTTGCTTACCAAATAAACAACAAAACTTCTGAATATACAATCTGTGAGACAAATCTATTTTAGGATTCCCAGCGCTCAATTTTCAAATGGTTGAAATTCCCACTAATTTAAAAGTGCAGAATCTGAAAGATGTGACAGCAATGTTTTTTCCCAAGGTTGTTGGGGTTTTTTGTTTGTTTGCTTTTGTTTTGGTTTTTTTTTTAACTAAATTTTATAAACACACCGAAATTTTTTAAAAAACACATAAATCAAGTATTCCTTGGAAATTCATAAACCAAGCAGTTAAATCTTGGTGACAGGAACTCCTTTAATCCCTGCTACTTTGACATAATTTATAAATGCTTTAAAGATCATCTCTGGGATAAATTTTCATTTACTTAAGTATTCA
>NW_010353874.1:0-1024 GCF_000700745.2 Antrostomus carolinensis | reverse complement strand
CTCTCTTCCCCCCCCTCCCTTTTTTTTTTTTCCTCTTTTTTTTTTAATATTGTTCTGCTGAGCTCTCGGTACTAGTTAACCATAGTTTCTCTTCAGTAGTATTGAAGGCAAACAGGATTTAAATCTCCTGGCCTCTCCCATGGAGCTCGGTGGGGACTGGGGGTGATTTGGGCTCCAGCTCGTGCCGGTGCATCCGCAGTGATTTGCTTCGCGGGATTTTGGATGCAGGGGCTGCACTGACGCTCCTGCTCCGCGGTTGCACGGGGTTTGTACCGGAGCTCCCTTGGATCACCAGCCTTTCCTTGGTCGGTGAAAGGAGCAATCATCCTCCTGACCAGAAGGTACCACTGGCCATGAAGAACTGCGGGGTTGAGCCGTGGGGTTCGGCACCAGAGCCGTTCCCGTTCCGTTCCTCTGAGGTTACTCGGAGGGTCTTTGATGCCACTGGGACCCCTGGCTGGGGCGATGGGCTGGGGAACCAGGGGCTCTGGGCACAGGAGGGGCTGAGCTGGGGTTCCCCCTGCTCCACTTTGGATTTAGGGGAGGAAAAAAAAAGAAGACAACTTGGTAGGCAGCTCGCTGCAGCACGTTGGTTTGTTTTATTGGGGCTCAAATATCTGGCTTAATTTGGAGATAAGCCTCGTTTTGTTGGAGGATAAATCTGTTGAGAAGGGGTTTAACTGTTGAAATGCTCCCTCTTTCTGGTGCAAATGGGAAGGTTGCTTTTCAAAGTGCTTTTTCCTGGGAGCTGTCACTCCGGCAGAATCCTGTATTTATTTCAGGCAGAACGGCACATTGTTTTATAAATATCTTTTCTGTAGTTTCAACATAGCTGCTGGTTGTTGTGTTTCTTATATAATGCCACCCGAGATCTGTCTGACTCTCTTAAGGTTGCTTTACTGTTCACTCCTCTCCCATTACTGTTCAGATTTTCCTGCATAAAGTAAAACCCCCGGGGGAATAAATCAGCGGTGCTTATTTAAACAGACCACAACCTGAAGGAAATACTTGCATTTTGGGGACT
>NW_010353873.1:0-1023 GCF_000700745.2 Antrostomus carolinensis | reverse complement strand
AAAAAAAAAGCTACTGCTGTCACATGAGGAAATCACGAAATCTTTAACAGGCAAACAGCAAAACTGTCTAAGAAATTATGTGGTATGAAGAAAAGGCAACGCTGACTGGCCAAAAAACCCAAAACCACAAGCCAGTGAGAAAAGGTGGCAAACAACAAGCAGAGGAGAAGCAGGGAAGAACCAAGAAGTGCAGGCCATAAGCAGGGCTTTGCCAGCAGAACACACTTGTCTCCGGGATCAGGACCCAAAGTTCCTGGAAATCCCTGTTTCCCTGCAGTCAGCAGTTACCTGTACAGCCCCCTCTGGCAGAGGGTGGATCCCAACCCCCCACACCATTCCCTAGGGCTGCCCCTGGAAGGCAACAAGGTACAACAGTTTCCCTCAGCATAGCTTCTCCAGGAGCAGAAGTGCTCAGACACAGCAGCTGAGGCAAAGCCAGCAGTAGGACACTGAGAAGTTTCCTTCAATTCCTACACACAGTAAACTATTAAGCTGCAAAATCAAGTTCTTAAGGACTGTTGTCAGGAACAGGTTCATGACAACAGACTTAACTCACTTCCCTGGTGTGTGCACCGACACAGCCATATTATCAGCCTTTTTTTCCTCCAAAGGAGCCCTGTTTGTTTGTTGTGACAGGATGGACACTACTCACTTAATGAACAGTCACATATTTTGTTTTCTTATCACAGAAGAATGTATGGTCACAGGTGACTTACCACACTGCTCAAATCTCCATATAAAGGTAATTTATTTCCTCATAAGCATTTCTATCATGCTCCTGTATCTTAGTACTTCACAGACAACGATTTATCTGAACATACTATGAAACAAAGGGGTATAAAACAATCCCACAGGTAAAATGAAAAAAGATCCAGATCATAATAATTTACTGATTTTGAAAGCCAAGATCAAGATATCATCAATTCCTTTTTTTATAGTATTTGTTTCTGTAGCACTTACAAAATGAATCATAGAATGGCCTGGGTTGGAAAGGACCTCAAAGATCATCTCGTTCCAACCCCC
>NW_010353872.1:0-1022 GCF_000700745.2 Antrostomus carolinensis | reverse complement strand
TGCCCAGATATTTTCTTCTGAGACTGCTAAGAGGATAAAATAGCATGCATATATCAAATGCAAAGTTATTTGATGTACAGGTAAATCCACACTTGCTTATCTTGTGAAATCAGCCTCTCCTGCAAATGCAAGTCTCCGTATGGACATAATTGCAACAAATCAAACTCTGTTCTAATTTATGCAAAGAAAGGGTTCCCACTCCTGCAGTTTTAACCACACTCCCTTTGCCCTTTCCAAACCATTCTTTCTCAAACAACTCTAACATTGTCTCCTCTGATACCTTTTTTTGCCAGAATTGCAGCGTTTAATTTAAGATTCAAACCCAAACACTCCCCAAGGGACCTGAATACCTTTAATTCCTATGCATACATATATAGTCATAAATCCTTTACCTGAAAGGTTCTGGGCCAATACTATAATGAACAAAAACATTCCTTAAGAGCAAGCTCAACTTTGAGTGTGTTTTGCCACACTTAAAGCTATGGCAGAAGCAAGTATTTTGAATAATATGTGTCTGCAAACCTGGGAAGCTGACCGCCAAACTTCAGGCAATTACTAAGTACAGAATGTAACCTTCCTTTAAAAATCTCAAAATACTGATTTTGACAATTAATCTTAAATATAACAGTCTTTTTATATGTATCTAGTTATGCTGTGTTAAGCACTTGTGAATTTTTAAATTCTGAAAGTTCCCTCTGTAGTTTAGTACCATTTATAATACAAGCCCTGAAATGCTTTTTACTATTGTGGTGCTTTGCACATCCATACCATTTAAAAATATTTTAAAATTAACATTTCTGTCTTCAAGTATTTGCAAAGTAAGGTCCCATTCATTAATGAGCTGTAGGTCAATGGTTTTCAGTTTGTGGTCTGTAAGACTGTAGGGTTTATGAGAAGTAAACTAATCTTCTAATGAGACTTAAGTTTGTTTTCTAAGGGCCAAAACCTTCACTGTGTGAAGCCTGCATTTGAAATTGGTAACTACTGCATTAGCAATAGACAAGTCACACCATTATTAGTAG
>NW_010353871.1:0-1014 GCF_000700745.2 Antrostomus carolinensis | reverse complement strand
TGAGGGTGCATTTGATCCCACTGTCCATGTCACCTTAAACAGCAGTGGTGCAAATACCGACCCCAGAGGGACATCACTCAACTCTCAGCCTGGTTAAGGAGGACACCATGCATGAGCTGGAGAGGCTGGATGGAACAAGAAGGCAGGGAGAGGAAGAGGAGCTGCAAGCATCATGGAGAGACACCAGCAGCTACCATCAAGGTCAATCCCCATGGAGAATGGGGAAGAGGAGCTGCAATGGCCCCTGGAGGGGGTAGTTTAAGGAGGGGGTGATACCAGATCCTCTCACCAGCACCAGGGATGATTATGGGCTACCTGCACCACTTACTACCTGCAGCAGTTACTTCACGTAGCAGGCCCAGCGCAGGGTGTGGGGTGTTTGGGTGGGAGGTTTCCGTGGGTTCTCCGGGTGCTGCGAGTGCTCCTGCACGTGCCGCTTTCCCAGGCGCTTCGGTGGGAGCGTGAAGGTCGGTGGCTGGTTGGGACTTGAACGCTGGTTCTTGGTTTTCCTACAGGGCAGACATGGCTGCTCAGGAGCAGGTTTGTTAGGACTTGTAGAACTTCAAACCTCTTCCAGTCCGAGCCAAGAAGACGTTGGGGTTTAAAATCCAAAGCTGGATGCAGAAATAACCAGCATCTCTTCTGAGGGTGCACAGCCAGGTATGTCAGTGCAGAAATGTGCTTCCACACAAGTGTCAAACAGTCTCTGTTGTTGTGATATCTTGTGATTTTTTAATGTTTAGGTCTCAGAGGGATGAATCTGCTGGAGGAATCTCAAAGTGCCTGGCACTACCTTCAGCCAAACTGGACACAGGGTTTTTGCTGCTGCTCAGTCCCTGTGAGGTGACCTGCAGGGAGGGTGGGAGAGGCACAGGGTCCCCAACGACAGCAGCATGAGGGAGAAAGGCACATCCAGGGGATGCCTCTGCCCACCTGAAACCCACACTGCCCTCAGGGGTGCTGCTTCTCACCCAGCATTGACCACAGAATCACAGCATTGCCTCGACTGGAAAA
>NW_010353870.1:0-1022 GCF_000700745.2 Antrostomus carolinensis | reverse complement strand
AGTATGTCCAGCAGCCAAAGATGGAGCAAGAGCTTTGTATGGAGCTTAAAAGAGCAAACACAAGCTTCAGCGTTTTCTAGGCTATTTGAAGGACTTGGGGTTCTTCAGGACCCAGGTGTGCAGGGATACTGGGTGACCCTTCATGTCTGATGCTTCTAGCAGGGATATTCTTGCAAGTCAGGGACAACAGAGGATGCGACCGGTGCTGGACCTTGTGGTCCTTCCTCTCTCCTATCCTGCCTGGTTCAGTTTCTGGACCCCATACAGCCTGCGTTAGCTGGTTCTGATCTTGGAGTCCTGATTTCTGCCAGTCCTGCACAGAGTATCTTTCCATCTGTCTGTGTTAGAGAGAAGATTTAATTCTAACTGATGGCATGATTACATGAACTGCCTGTTGAGACACAAAGCTAATGGCTAAACTAAACCAAACAGCTGAAGTGTAAACTCTTACTTACCTCTTGCTCTGTGTTCTTCTCTTCTCATAATGTTTGATTGCATAGTCTTTGGCTAAATTACTAAAGAGTATTGTTGTGTTTTCTTTTTGTATTTTGGCAGTGTGTGTCATAGGCTTGAATAATGGATATTATTTCACTGCTTTTTCACCAATCTCATCCCATTTTAAGACTTTTAAGCAGCTTATATTTGGTGATTGTAAAATACAAAGCAGTATTATTTCTGTGTTTTATGAAAATTAATAACCAAACACACAGGAGGATAGAGAGGAGGTGTTGCTTTGTCCATCTTTAGTTCTTTTCCTCACAAGAAGAGTGAGCTGTTAAATTTTTTGTACCCACTTAAGAAATGACTTGTGAAACAGCTTGTACAGATCTAGGTGGATGCTTGTAATCTGTATTACCAGTTTTCTCTTCTTTTACAAAGGGTGTTATTCAGGATGTGAAAGTCATCTTTATACCTAATGGATATATAACACAGTGTCCTAATCTGAATCGCAGTAAGTACCAATTTCTTTATTCTCTCTATTTTAGATTTTTCATACAAATTATTTCTTTGTTTTAAAAATA
>NW_010353869.1:0-1023 GCF_000700745.2 Antrostomus carolinensis | reverse complement strand
ATTTTTCACAAATATTTGATTGCTTACATAAAAAAACATATAATGTTCTCAGCCATGAAGTCCAAATCTAGAATTACTGCAGGATTTCCAGGGAGCACTCAGTATTTACATCTGGGTAAGTGGCAACAGATTTCCCTACTACTGCAAATTGTTATTTTTAATTTAAAATGAAAATAAATAAACTCAGGTTTCCCTAATATAACAGTAGTTTGTGTTCAGAATAGACTTGCTTTGTGATTTCAAGATCAAAAAATAAAGTTGTCAGCATTTTCCTGTGTGACATACAACCTATTCTGAGGTAAGGGTTTAATTTATTATTTACATTTAACATTACATAAGAAAAATACCCTTCTTTATTTGTTACTTCACTAACAATGTTAATTCCCTTAGACAAACGTGTTTTAAATATTATTAGCTAGTGATGTAAGCACCTAGAACTTCATTTTAATGGCAGCTGAGGAGACAGCAGCAGCAGCAGCTTTTTTTTCCTCGCATCTGAAAATAACCTCAACATTTAGAAACTCAGAGGAGAAATTACACACCCAGACAATCTGACACTGTGACAGAAAATAACGCAGTAACACTCAGCAGAGATTAATTAGCAGACAACCTCTGTACAGCCTGGGGAAACCATGCCTATTCAGCTGTTGGCATTTTACCTTTTTTTTTGTCAGGTATAGCTGCTCTGTGAACGATAAAGTCACAGTGGGCATCAGGAACAGATACTTTATTTCCAGAAAAAAACCCCAGAAGCTGCACACCAGAGGTTGAAGTCCGCAGCACCGGGGATGCTCACACACGGAGCGATCGCCTGCAGAGCAGCAGGAACCAAGGGGTAATATATTTTTAAATGGAAATGGATGCTGTTAGCAACTCCCTACAGGACTTTTTAATGGGAACATAGATGGGAAATTAGGGGAGCTTTAGATGAGGGGTAGATGATCTACTGAAAAACAGTTTTTAATCTATCACCATACTGGCTACCCAGTGAATGTGTCCAGATCTGGGCCCCACAGTTCAAGA
>NW_010353868.1:0-1021 GCF_000700745.2 Antrostomus carolinensis | reverse complement strand
CTTTAAGTAACCTGACTGCATTTATGATACATACTGTGGAAGGGTTTTGAGCTTTTTTGTTGTTGTTTGATTAGAAGAATTTTAATTAATCCTTATCACTGATGATAGAAATTGTATGTAGAATGTGCCAGTGCTGCATGCAAAATATAGCCTATAATGATTTTTTTGTGTTTTAGGTTATTCTAAAATACCTGTGATCCACCAGACTATTAGCTTATAAAAACATAATTAATTTCAGTCAAGGAATGAGCGGAATTTGCTTTTGTAATAGTTGGCTTTACATAGTGAGTGGGCAAATATTCCTCTGAAATCTAAAGAGACTGTGATTGATGTGAAGCAACAGAGAGTAACATATTGAATACTGTTACACTGAGAGATATTAATAATGCATGTAAGTCACTTGCTATTTTCCAAAGGCTTAATTCCTTTCCCATCTAGAAGGAGAGAAAGAACAGGGATGTACATTGTTGGCAGGAATAAGTGGTGGATGATGCTTGCAGGACCCTGCTCAGAGTGAAATTGCACAGATGATGGATTTTGCCAATTCTGGATTTTGGGCTGATTCTGCTGCATACTAGGAACCAATCTTAAAGAAGGAAAGGAGGCTGATCTCTGTGGAGAGGAGTACCTGAGTAGAGCTGTATGGAGCTTCAGGAGCACAAAAACACAACTAAAAGCACGGATTGGTGCATGTGGCTCTGTCACCTTTCCTGTTCCAAAAGTTCCTTTTGAACCTCAGAAGTGAAATGATAAATTATATGGTGAAGAGGCAAAGTAAGATCTCACAGACAGACTAGGGGAGGAAGCGCTGTTTGGGCTGTCTGGTGGTGCCAATATAATCTACATGGATTTTCAGTATTCTCTCTGACCACAGCAAACTTCTGTCATCCCCATCACTCACCATAGCCCCGTTCTGCAAAGTGCAGTATTGCAGCGATCCCTGCAGACATCCTTCCCAGGGTGTGGCATTTTCAATTTCTCTATATGTTTACAGACCATTGTATGTGGAAAAAAGAGCAAG
>NW_010353867.1:0-1021 GCF_000700745.2 Antrostomus carolinensis | reverse complement strand
ATTATCTGGTTTCCCAGAATTACAAATGCCATATTTGCAAGATACAATTACAAATATGAATGCAAGTCACTCTTTTAAAGTCACGCTACTTAGATTCAAAAAAATAAAAGTAAAAACAGGCAATAAGAGTCAAAAAATGCCTGCAAGTATGACGCTATGCAGAACACGCAGGCAACGTTAATTCTGGCAGCTCTTAACTCTGGAACACTTCAACCTGACATATGAAAATTGTCAATTTAAAGTACATTTGTTTGGTCAAAAATATACAGTTTCTTCTGACATTCACTTTTCTAAGGATTATTTTTAATGGATATTCTGTTATGTTCTTCTGCACTTGTCCTTGTTCCTGCAGAGATGGCAGGATGTTGCCTTCTGTATGACAGGAATAAACCTGGGGGTGTACAAATGTTTACGTCCATAATTCCTATTGGAGTGTGGAGCTTCTGTGGGTTTCAGTAGGTGATATAAGCCTATATAAAAGTTAAATGTTTAATATTTTTCTAAATTTGGACTGAATGACCTACACACTAATTATTTACTGTAATCCTGCTGTGACTGAATGGTCTTCTGGCATAAAGGATATCTCTGATATACTGGGGGAAGAGTGTTATCTCAGATTGGTTTTTCTCTTCTTTATCCTTGAAGGTGAAAAATTTCAGTCTTAAGTTAGGCATGAGGACAGTGGTGGAAAATCCTGCTTGCTCAGACTCTCTCTTCCTAATACCAAGGTCTTCTCAGACAGCTGCTTTAGGAAAACCAGTTTCCCCAGTACAGTGTCTATCACTGTGTTTTTGGAGTCAGTGAGGAGCAAATCTTCAGAAAGGTCCTGTGAAAATAATGCTTTAGCTGCCAGGATCTCCTGCAAAGCAGAGCAAGACGGGCTGATTTTTAGCTGTTCATAACCCAGACAAATGGCTAAATGTGGCGAGTTAGACAAAAGGTGCTTCTTTATTTTCAGGTCTTCTTCCTTTAGGAACTGAAATGGACCTATATGTTTTGGGTTTGTCTTTTTTTTTTTTTT
>NW_010353866.1:0-1022 GCF_000700745.2 Antrostomus carolinensis | reverse complement strand
CAAAACCCAAAAGTTGTGGCCAAATATACCAGAATGAGGGATTTATTTTTAAATGCAGTTTTAAAAATACTCTAGGTATGAAAAAAAGGCAAGTAAGGCTTTTTGGGTGGTTTAAAATTTTAAGAGCATTACAAAAAAAAACCCAAACCCCAAAAGTTGTGGACAAATAGAACAGATGAGTGATTTCTTTTTAAATGCAGCTTTAAATGTTTTTAAATGCAGTTTTAAGTGTTCTTAAAACACTCTAGGTATGAAAAAAAAAAAGGTAAGTAAGGGGTTTTTTTTGGGTGGTTTAAAATCTTCAGAGCAGGCAAAGTTTTCCAAAGTGTTTTCTGTTGGTTTTGGAAATCTGTGGAAACACTGCCCTGGAAAAGAGCAACCAGCAGTGGGCAGAGGAGGAGACGGTGGCCGGGAGCAGCGGGTAAGTCACACCACAGCACCACAAACTGATTTAACTCTCAAACACTGGCACGCTCCTGGGGAGCAGCTCACACTCAGAGTGAATTCTCGAGTGGGTGAACATCACCCACGCTCTCCCCAGCACCCACTGCCCCTCTGGCAAAGCTACTGGAGCAGCTCAGGGTGCAGAGGGATTGTCCCCAGAGGTCACAGACCGACCCTGGCTCCTCCAGAGCTTCCCCTCAGCTCTGCGTCCCCGCTACGCCGCTTCCCCTCCTGCCTTCAAACCTGACTGAAGGTTTTAACAGACCACTGGGCCAGTCTGAAGGTTGAATTCTTAGAGCAGACACTCCAAAATTAAAGATTGTTCCTCTAAAAGGAGCCTTAAAAAAAAAAAAAACCCACAAAAAAAAGCTGGCATGAGGTGTGACAGGATGTGAGCAGCCAGCCCAGCTTCCTGCAGCCGGGGCACCCAGCACCCTCCTCCCGCCGGCGGATCGTCAGTGCCCCCCAGCGCCGCCGAAGCCTCCCGGCCCCCGGGAGAAGAGGAACTGGCACAAGGGTTGTGAAATAAAACTCCAAAGCAGCTGTGGCTTGTGGGCAGCACCGCCCCGTATTTGTAC
>NW_010353865.1:0-1021 GCF_000700745.2 Antrostomus carolinensis | reverse complement strand
TTTAAAAGTACAATGTCACACCTTACTGAGAAAATAAAGAGCCAAACTATGAAAATTCCTGTTCTTACAACCCAGGAAACAGAGTAGCAAGAAAGAGGAAAAGCAGGTTATAAAAGCCCCACCAAGAGACGACTAGATATCTCTTCTCTCCTAACATGAACAAACTGAGAAGTAGAAAGGTGTGTATGTGTGTATAGTGAGCCAAACTCCATTGATACATGTGGTACCAGAGACCCCTTTCCCTGAGTAACAAGGTCCACTGCCTCCCTCCAAGGTTGGATGCCACGAGAAGCAAAACAACTGGCAAAGCATCTGGGGTTTCCACGGCAAGCATGGCTGGAAAGATTAGTGGAGTAGCTTCTCAAACCATTTTAATTCCCTGTATCAACTTGCAAACTAATTTTCAGGGTCTGGAGACCATCTGCAATTTCCCCTCTTTCTGACCAACATTTCCATTTTTGTGGCTTGACTTTCAAAAAAAAGTCTGCCTCCTTTTTAAAAATGGTACCTACTCCTTAGAACTTTACTGAAGATTTAAATACATTAGTTATTTAAAATTAAAAAGACCGGGGCAGAAAATGTGGGATATTGTCTGTTGCTATCAGGGCTAATGAGAACTTAGGAAACCGTCACCATAAAGCAGCCCCCTTTACACCACCTACTTTAACCAGAAGTCACAGAGGAGTCTCTGAGTGTGGTCACAGCAGCAGCATAAGGGGCAACAAGTATTTTGATGACAAATGCTGAAGCTCATATAAGGTTACAGCACATCTGTCCTCGGATTCCCCATGCCTGTGGATATCAGGCTTCACTGGCCAGAAGAGGAAACCTCTTCCCACTAAAGAAATCCCAACCGAGTGATGCCACTAGAGGGAGAGCCGACCATGTTTATTAACACTATCAAGCAAGCTACCTCCGGCTCAGTGATATCACTGGCTGGATTAGGAAGGTGGGGGCAAAAAAACAACCCCCTTCGACTCTAGACAAAGACAACCACAATTAAAAAAAAAAAAAAAAAAAA
>NW_010353864.1:0-1018 GCF_000700745.2 Antrostomus carolinensis | reverse complement strand
TAACTGGAATGATCCTAATAGCAGATCGGCTGTCTCATTAAGTTGCTAATCAGTACATATTTATGCTAAAAGGACATATTAGTGTTGCTTTCTGTACTTTCCCATGTTCTTAAGGCTTGAACAAAATCTTTAATGCTTTTTCTATAAAAAGATCCTTAATTAGGTTACACTGAGAGTGCCAATTAGTAAAGATTTGAAAGTAAGTTCCTAGAGTACTCCTTGCACTGCTGTCGTCCTCATAGTTGAAGTAGGCAATGGAAATCACATATTTGCATCATGTGGGCACCATATAGCAGATGATATACGGGGGTTTTAACAGTAGCTCATTTCCTTTCTGCAGTTCCTGGTGTGCCTTCACTAACAGTATGAGATTAAATCAATTTCTTGGGTCAGATTCTTACAGCTATAGTGAACATGTTTCCACCTGAGAGGTAATCCTTGCAGAGAGACAGCTAGCGTTTTCTCTCAGAGCTTTTCATGAAACAAACCTGATCCCCAGATTGCCTGAAGGCTAATGGTGTTCTGGGAAGCATCATACTCCAGATCCTGGTCAAGGATGTTTAACGCTGAGGGTCTGACTGTGACTATGTATTTCACATAAAAAATAATGCACAAAAAAGACTCCCCAATGTTTCAGACAATAAGCTGAGACATTTTGTGTAGTGGAATTGCTTGAGTATGTGTAAGTGCCATATGGAAAAAATCTAGCATTCACATGCAGAATAATGATCTCTGTTCACCATCACCTTGAGCAAAGCACTATATTTAGCAAAAACAGAGTTCCAGAATTGCAGTTTTATTGTGCAGAAGTTTGACTTCTTCCCCACCTCCCTCCAAACAGAGCAACTCTAATAGGGATCATTGGTATAACTGTGGCATTGGTGTAGCCCAAATACTTATAGTAGTCCTTCAAAAACACAACTTTTAGCTGGATGGTTAAGGGAGAGGCTGGAACTATTACACAGGAGTTAAAATATATATGTGTGCATAAACACTAAAATCATAGAATCATAGAATA
>NW_010353863.1:0-1021 GCF_000700745.2 Antrostomus carolinensis | reverse complement strand
TTTTTTTTTAAGCAAAGTGTTTGTTGACCAGGGAATTTTTGAAACCAGAGGGGACCCTCACTCATTCTGTAAAGATTGTTGAAACAATGTAAATGCCATAATTGCAGCCACATTTTAGAAGACAAATGGGTAACACTGGGGAGCTGAATTTTAGCCCTCTTCTTGCACATGGCATGTTTCCTGCAGCAATTCCCAACTGAGCCATCAAAGGAAGAACGAGATGCTTTTTCCTGCATTAGCAAAGCCATTTTATGTGTGCAAACTCCCAGGTTTAAAACAACCCATTTTTCAGCCCTTGGCAGTTGAGGTGGAAGGCACACATTCCACCCGCCACCAACTTTTTCCTTCCTTTTCCACACTTGTAATTGTACTTTCTCTTACTTGTTCTAGCAGGGACTGCAACAGCAAGTATTAAGTGCAGTTCTGCTCAGTGAAGCGCTTCTAATTTCTGCCTAAACCCAAACAAACTGCCAAACCCATCTCTGCAGTCACATTTCGTCAGTGTGTAACAGACTGGTGTGGAATTAGCCTGAATTGTGGGGTAAAGCTGAGTGCCTGCCCTGGGAAAGGGGGAAGAACTGGGCACTTATGTACAGTGCGGTAAGCAGCTGTGCAGTGCTTGGGGCCGCTGCTCACTGCTTGTTTCTGTTGTAACACTCTCCAGCAGAACAAGCAGAGAGAAATGGTGTGTTGGCACAACACTACTTGCTGAAGTCCCAAGGCAGCCCATAGAAAGGTTGTCCATGACATTGAAGCCTTGGAGTGATACTAAGGAGATGTTGAGTTCTTTCCTGACTGGCACAAAACTGGGCATGTCTAGCACAAGATTTGCAGAGACATGTGAGTATTCAGGGTACTCAGCACTCATAGGTACGCTCAGGTCTTCCCTAAAATGCAAAAGGCCCTTTGCTTAAGCACTAGCAAGACTACATTGTGTTGTGTGTTCTGCTTGATTAGGCAGCTGCCTGGCTCCTAGGCAGAGTGCTAGATGTTGATGTTTCAGGCTCTCTGCAAACTCCAT
>NW_010353862.1:0-1016 GCF_000700745.2 Antrostomus carolinensis | reverse complement strand
GTGCCACTTGCCACTGTGACACAAGAGTCTCAAGCCCTTGGTGTATCAGGGAGCTAAAAATTGCTGAGACCCCTTAGCATGTTCTGGCCACAGAGTGACTTGATGGGACCCCGTGGTGGCGTGCTCCTCTCCAATGGTTGGCACTAGCACAGGCAGTCAATAACCCAACACCTTCCTGATCACCTCTGCTGGGAGACTGGCCCTTTCCTCACTTTGCAGAACCTGGGGGCAGGCAGGGTATTTGGGACATGAATAAACCACGCTAACCCTTTGAGGACCTCAGGAAAAGAGCGTGTGTTCAGCAAAGGAGCACTTGCATAGCCTTGTGGATGTACTTTGTACAGTTTGTCCTGATTAGAAAGGAAGTGAGTTTAACAGAGAATCCAACTCAGATAAACAGTTCTCTAGTTTTATTTGGAAAAGCTGCAAACTTGTTACAGTTCATTTGCTGGTATGAAAAGCAAGCTTGAAAAATGTCCCTGTTGAGATCAGTGAATAATGGTATAAGTGGCATTAAGAGCAGTCAGGCTAAAGAACACAGTGGAGTGGGCTGGGGGGAAGAGAGCAAATGCTACAAGCCCCCAAGTTGTGAATTTTCACTGTGGTGTTGTCGCGGACACACATCTGTCTGACTGACCCCTTACACGACCACCAACCTCAGGAGCAAGCATAGCTTCCAAGGGGCCTTCTGGCAACAGTGAAAAACGTCGCCTGGAGTCCCAGGGAGTTTTTTCCTGTTCACAGCAAAACTCTCTGAAGATGAGATTACTTATTATTTAAACTTTTTTTCTAAGCTGATTTTTTTCTGTGAATTAAACTTCTCTAATTTTGTTACTTTGCATTCCCACCCCCCATCCCCCCTCTCCCTGGGCTTCAAAGATTCTTTTCCGGTTGCTTATACAACTTATACCACTGCAGTACTCAAAATATATAAAGCATAGTATAAATGCAGCTATCATTACTCCTTTATGGAAACAGAAAAGTTATTCATTGACCAACCCCTCCTTTTTTTTTTT
>NW_010353861.1:0-1001 GCF_000700745.2 Antrostomus carolinensis | reverse complement strand
TATGTGTCAGCAAATATAAACCATTATGGTAGCTACAAGGAAACTAAGGCAGACATATTTCAATTATCACTAACAAGAGAAACAAATTCACATTAACGACACACAAAACTAAGGAACATTTCAAGTACCCCAAGCAACATCAAAGTTAAATAACTGGAAACAAAAGGATGTGTATTTTAAACAGCAATAAATCCCCAACTTAAAAACACCAATGCAAATAGAGCATTTCACAACAAGTTTCAATCTGTATTTTTTCTTACAACATCTGGCCTGGACTGCACACGGTATCATTTGTTATCATGTTTCCATCTGACTGCTGTTGCAATACGCAATGGAATAAGTTGATTTAATTATACAAAAAGATCAGGATAATATGGTTACATTTTCTTCATCTCCCAGAAAATTGCAAAACAACCTTTTGCTTCAGAAAATGCATAGCACATTTGACTTATAATTCAGATTTTTAAAAGCATTTTCAGAACTCTGTCATTTTAATATACATTTTCATCTAAAGTATCCCACGGACTGATATGATGCAAATAATGGAAAGAGATTCTATAAATGTGAGCATCTCCTGCTACAAAAAACTTACCATCATTAACTCTATAGCACAGATTGCATTTCCACCTCCTTTGATCAATGAAAGAAACAAAAGGGTTGATATATGTCCTGCAGGATCTGCATCTCACTATTGTGCTGGATGTTATTACTGGTAATTGCTAAAAAGAAACAATGGAAAGCTGTAACAAAGGTACGTAATACATTTTTGGAAAAGATTACTGTGCAGTACAGTGTATAAAAGCTTCGTAAGACTAGATATTCTATCACCTTTCCTATTTTTAGCTTATTTTTATACGAAGTAATTATGACATCTATTGAAAATATCCTCCTCTTTAAAATCAGAATAAATAATAATTATTGTCTTAATCCAATCGCACAAAGATGCAATAAGATCTTTAATGAAATCACTTTAAATTACAGTTACAATAACACAGCTACTA
>NW_010353860.1:0-997 GCF_000700745.2 Antrostomus carolinensis | reverse complement strand
TTCTATGATTCTATGATTCTATGATTAACATCCCAAAATATTTGGTAGCGCTTTAGTGTAAATACTTAAAATCCAGTGCAAAGTATAATTATGTCTCCACTTGGCAGATCAGGAACTCTTAATTTTGATTTGGTCACTTATAAGAGTTTCTGATTTATCTCATTTAAAATGTGTGCCTGACATGCTGATACCAAAGATCTTATAAATGTTCATAAATTTACAGTTATTTCCTAAACTAGGCTTTATCCATGTTTTTTTGCCTATATTAATCAGTACAGCTCAGTTAGCCTTGATGAAGCATGCCAAGCCTTTCCATGATAAGGATCTGACTCTCTTTAGTAGAGCTATATCATAAAACTGCCGTACAACTTTCACCCAGACTCATAAAAGCTGGTAATAAAGAAACTTGCATAGAAAAACAAAAGCTTTGCTGTCCTGTGGAAATTATTGTGAAGTGAAAATCACAAGATATTATTTAAAGTAACCTCTGAGTTTGTGGCCTCATATGGTTCGTTGACTCACAAGAATCAAAGGTAGGAAATAAGAAATCATTTCCATAAGAGAACACTCTACTTGCCTGTAACAGGGGGTCAGAGGAGGCCTTGATTTTTATCAAGACAGCAATGAAAGGAGTGAAGTAATTGTTTTTTATGATAAAGAACAACAGTGTGGAGGATGAATTGAATCTAGAATTTATTTCATCGTCTTTTGCCAATAATAGATTGGTTAACTATGGGAAGCACATTTCTATGCTGCAGAGATTGAAAACATTCTAACCGAAACCAGCTGTCAACCAGTTGCAAATCATAACTTTCATAACTACACTAATTCAGCTTGAAATCCTGGTGACTTATTTCTCAAGTATTTGTCATTAAAATAAATGTAAATTTTATTCAACAAAACAGAAATATATTATGTTATTGCAAAACTGGTGAGCATACTGGAGCATTTGTTACATCTCCAGATTAGAATCATAGAATCATAGAATCATAAAATG
>NW_010353859.1:0-1012 GCF_000700745.2 Antrostomus carolinensis | reverse complement strand
AAAAAAAAACAAATAAGGTTTTGTATAAAACACAGCATACTTACTTACATTTGCAAAGCTGAATGAGCCAGCCACACACGCAGTGTTGCAATAAGCAGACTCCAGCTGAGTCTCCCCATCACTTCCTGTCCTTGGTGAACATGCTAGCAATTTCAGCCCAACCACAACTGTTCAGTGCGCACACACGCACACTCATACACAGAGAGCATCCCCAGTCTCTGAAACGTCTCTCCCACCTGGCCTGCATGCAAACCCAGATATTATACAAAATGGTAAGAGAGGACATAAATGGGCTTAAGACAGTTGTGGGGAAGGGGATATCAGAGCAAAGAAAAAGAGAATAAAGAATTGTGAATGCTATTGCTTTGAAAACAGACTAGGAGCCAGAGAGGAAAATATTTAGCTTAATCTCTTGGGAATACAGACTAAGGACTAATACTTAAGGGTTTTTTTAAAATATATTTTTTGAATAATAAAAAACAAAGCTCACGGAAATGAAAACTGTTGTTACCCATGGCTTTACAGAAAACACCCATGAAAACACTTGCTTTAAATACACAAACCAGACTTACAAGCTCCATTGAAATTAAGCAGAGTGAAACATTCTGAACTCTATGATTAATTGATGAAAGTTAAGGGACAAGGCAACAACCAACCATTCCCTGTGTCCCTTCTCAGTAAAGCAAAGAGGGAAGAATGCTGTTACTATCATTAGAGGCCTAAGACAAAAATGTAAGGCAGACAAATTACCTTAAAAGAAACAGGTTAATTTATTAAATGCCCTTTACTCTAGCTGTTCCAGATATCCTCCTAGGAAAAATAAATCAGCAAGTGTCAGTGAAGAGTACTTCACTGTCAGCAAACTGTACCAGACAGTTTTCAAGTAAAGGGAATATTTAAATGCTCATATTGCCTACTTTGTCCTCAGATGGAAGTTAAATCAACCTGGAAACCTAAGTGGCTGCATTTAATTAACCTATTTTCTTGAAGATGTGGGCAAGTAAAAAAAAAA
>NW_010353858.1:0-1005 GCF_000700745.2 Antrostomus carolinensis | reverse complement strand
CAGGGGGGTTGGAACTGGATGGTCTTTAAGACCTTTTCCAACCAAACCATTGTGTGATTCCATGAACGTTCAGTTGCCCTGCAGGTGTGATGAGCGCAGGGGGTGGCTGTGGAAGGCTGAACGCTCGCCCGCTCCGTGTGCAGGCAGGATTTGCCCTCCCAGGGCTGCAGGGAGAAGGGGGAACAGGCAGCCAGAGCTGCCCTGCAGGAGGTTCTGTGTGTGAAGCTGTTGGGATTTTCACTGCTTTGGTAGCTGCTACCAAAGGTTATGAGGAATTAACACTTGGAGAGTTACTATGAGCTGTATTTCCATTTTACTGAAATATCGGTTATTCACAATTTACCTGGCAATCTCCCCAGCTGGTATCGCTGTTCCTCTTTCCTCCAAACTCAGTTGTGTTCTCTTTATGGCTGGGAACTAATCTTGGAATAACATCAGAGGAGTTGTTGAATTCTGAGCCAGTACTGAGCCTTTTATTTTTTTTTCCCCCGAGTATTATTTCAATATTCCTTTTTGTTTCCTTCCAAAGCTGCCAGGTAGCAGGTGGATGCCCTCTGGAAGGACAGTGCTGCTGCCTCTTTCCAAGCTCCTATCCCCATCAAAGCACAGAGGTTACACAAATCCCTATTAATTGCCACCAATGACATTTTTTTCTTTAATTCTTGAGCAACTCTCATTTTGATCAGTGTCCTTCTGAGGCCTTGAATTTCTTTGCACCCCTTCACTTTTTTGGTGGATTAGCCAGCTTGTTTTCCTGTTGTGCTCTGGGACTTCTCCAGCCACCTGGAAAATGGGCATTAATGCTCCAGGAAAGCTCACTGCCTAGCTCCACGTGAAACGCTTTTGGTGTAGAGTTACACAGGTGATCAAAAAAGGTTTAGCTCGAGTAGCTACTGAAAAACATCAGTTGGGATTATGGGGTAATGGCTGGAATTCTGTGATTTGGAGGCAGGGCTGGGGTAGAGGAGCCTGCAATACAGGATCATAGAATCATAGAATGGTTTG
>NW_010353857.1:0-1001 GCF_000700745.2 Antrostomus carolinensis | reverse complement strand
CTTCCTAATATCTCATCTAAACCTCCCTCTTCCAGTTTAAAGCCACCCGAGCCTGCAGTGCCTGGGCAGACATCTCCATCAAGCACTGCTGCTTTTTCATTGCAATATAGTAGTTCTATTAAATTTTTTCCTTAATGTGGCTCATAACAAGATAGGACACGTGTACCCAGACTAGGAAGTTATATTACAGCCTTGCCTGGGGCCGGGATACGCGGCTCCAGATTGAGCAGGCGTGCTCTCCCTGTAAGGGCAATATTTGCTCGAGCTGCTGTAGAAGCAGCTCCCTGGGGACAGCCCATCTCCTCCGGCGATGGAGCACGGTCAAGCTGCATTTGCTGTTCCTCCTAACGTGGAGGATGCCCTCCCCTGAGCTGCTTCCTTAGTTTCAGATCAAACCCCATCAGTTTTCCACCTCAGGGACATCGGTTTCTTCCCCATCTCTCTTAGCAATGGGTATCGTGTTGTAACTCAGCCCCTGTGGAGGGGACACCAGCATGTGCTTTGTCCCCTTGTTTGAGTTGTCATGTCTCACTGTCCACCCTGTCCTGGGCTGATGCCAGAGGTGAGAAGCCAGCTTTGGGATCACCAGGATGCCCATGTGCACAGGCAGCCCTATGGAGAGCAGCACATGGGGAATGGAGAATCCAGCCCAGGCTTTGCATGGTGAAGCCGGTGGGATCTGGGGAGCAATTCAATTTGGTGTCCAATGATGCAATAAAGAAATGGGACAGGTCATAGATGCACCAGGGACACACTGGGAGAGGTGGAACAGGCATGATGGGAAAGGGCAAAGTCTGGATCCTGCGAATATCCATCTTTAGCAGCAGTAAGTGGTAGCAGAGATGATAACAAAGCTTGGAAGAGCCAGTGTGAAGCTGCTGGGGAAGGGCACAAGGAAGGCAGGGAAAGCCCATCACACCATGGGGAGGCTTTGTGGGGAGAGGAGCTGGTGATGCTGTGCAAGATGGGGCTGGTAAGATGCTCCTTTGGGCTTTCACAGA
>NW_010353856.1:0-1017 GCF_000700745.2 Antrostomus carolinensis | reverse complement strand
GGAAAAAAAAAAGCCCTCATAGCATGCACACACACACACAAAAAAAAAGGAGGCCTGACTATGCAGACCTTTTAATGAACTGAGAAACAAAACACACACAAAACACATTAAAACTTGTATTTTACAAGTATACACTAGACTGGGAGGCACAGAAGCTTGTTGACTTTAATTTGGGAGTTTACTCAGGAGCAACAGAAGCACAAGTCAGTTAAACAACCCATTCCAGATTCGTGCCAATAAAGCCCCTGGAGCCACATGTATATGCACCATGCTACAGAAAATTCTATTTTAGGGAAGTTACAGGAGTTCCTGTATATATTGTTGTATCCATCTTGGGAAGCCTTAGTTACCAGAGTCCATCTGCACAAAGCTGAGGTTATATTTAGACATTTGTTTCTTAAAGTGGCTTTGACCTTTTAATTAGGAGTCCAGTATCTAAGGACCTTCCAGAGTTATGAGTGTAAAGGCTCAACTCTCTCTCAAATAATTTCCTTTGTCTTCTGCTGCAGAAATGTCTTTTCTATAGAGTTACCTGTGGGAAATTCTATAGCAAAGGGTAGTGAGAGGCAACAGAAAACAGAGGATTAGGGGCAGAGGAAGGGAGGGAATAGAAGAAGAAAAGCACTAATGGACGGACGACAAGCAGCTGGGATGATTTTTGTTTCTTCAAGACATGGAAGGACATGATGTATGACAAAGAGATTCTTTTTCCATCAGTATCACGGCTTTTGTATTTGCATGAGGAAACAGATTTCCCCTTGTATAACCAGTTTATATACTTAGGATCAACCAGTCCTGTAGAAGTTCTCATTCCAATCAACTTGCACACAGCTCTTTAGATACCTGGATAAAATTCTCATGCCTGAAGGACAGAAAGAAAGGCAAACATTTCTGAAGTCTGGTACAGCAAGGGAACAAGGGAACACTTCCTATTTTACCAGGAAAAGCTTTTGTTTTCAGAATACAGAAAGTTAATCCCATATCCAAGAGTCACAGGAGAGACTGATGAAAAACAAA
>NW_010353855.1:0-1020 GCF_000700745.2 Antrostomus carolinensis | reverse complement strand
CCCATGTGACTGCGTGGGGAAGGTTTTTTGTCTATTTTTTTTCTGTAGGTTTTTGTGGAGTAGGGCTGTGGTGGAGGAAGAGCAAATAAAATGATCCTTGAGCGTAGGGAGGAATATGTCCAGCTGCTGAGATGGGCAGGAACATTAAATACTGGTTGGGTTGTAAATCCTCAGAAGTTTGTTTCCTTTTTTCAGTTCAAACTTGAATTTAGGAGAATGACACATTGTGTGTCCCCCGCCTCTGCCTGTCCAGAGACATTTATTTCAAAGCAAAAAGGGTTTTGCTCTCAAGTGGAAGTTTAAAGGGAAATTATCAGGTACTTTCTAAACCAGTTTTGCATCTTTGTTACTGCTTTATCTGTAGTAATTTGAAATGCTGGAGGTGAAATATTTCTTGGTGCCAAGCCAACAGAAAAGTAAAGCCCAACTTTAACCCTTGGGCTCCTCTTGTCATGGCTTTGTACCTTAGGATCATGTTCTGTGGACAGTAAAACTTCCTTACGCTCCTCTGGCAAACGTGAAGGAAACTCCAAAGTGTATGTGTGTTTGGCTGATGGTGGACACAGAGCTGAGGACATTTGTTTTTGCAGAGCCAGGGTCAATGTGAAGGGGGAGGATGCTGGCAGAGGTTGATGGGGTGCAGCGTGTGGGGTTGTGGCCATTCTCTCCCTGCTCTGTCTTTGTAGAGAGCTGCGGTGGCTTTGGGCCGTGTTTTCCTTTGGTGAGTTGTGGCAAGCAGAGGAGCTCACTCTGCCCTCACTGAAGTGTTTCCTGAGTCAGAGTTGCAGGCTGGAAATTCAGCATTTATGCATCAGCTGATTAGATCCCTGGAAGAGGGACGCTGGCATAGGGGCATCTCAGTCCAGAAACGGGGGTGCACAAAAATGAGTTACACTGTGAGCAACCAACCTCGGTGAGACTCCTGCCTCCGTGTTCACAGCCCAGCACTGAACACGGCTCAGCGATTGCTTTCTCTGTGGCAGTAGTTCCTGTTCTTTGTTGTTTGATTTTTTTTTTTTT
>NW_010353854.1:0-1019 GCF_000700745.2 Antrostomus carolinensis | reverse complement strand
ATTGTGTCTGGCTTGGTCTGAAACGCTTCTACCCAGCCCTTTCTCCCTTTCTCCTCCCTCTGGTTTATTAGCATGTGATACATTTCATGTGTGACATAGCTAAGGTATTGAAAAAGAATTGAAGATAGAGAGCAGCCTTGACTCAAGAACAGTTTGTGGATGCGATTTTGTTTTCTGTCACATCATCGTTGCTATGGTGACTTAGCAAAGATCTGTTTAGCAGTCACTACATGTTTTATGTTCTGGGCAGAAGTTAGGGATTTTCCAGTATTCCTCTAACAGTTGTTTTATGGAAGTCTGTGTGTGTATAGTCTTCTGCAATAAGTCCCTGCTATGCTTGTTACTTATTTGTGCTTCTGTGAGAAGGTGTGTACCTGCTGTATTTTGGCTGGTGGTGTCCCTTCCTTCCTGAAGTAATTTCAAGGAAGGTGGATAAACAATGTACCCATCTTGTCAAGGTTATCGAGTATTTCCTCCCCAGGAGGGATGTCATGGAGTGCAGTGATAAATGCAAAGGGATGGAGAACAGGAACCCTGCTAAGGAATGGTCCTTCTTATGAATCAGTTATGCAATTTTGGAGGAGGAGGAGGGTGTGTTTGGAGCTGATTCACATGATTGGAGTTAGGAAGTCTGAGCTCTTTTCCCACATCTCTCAGGCTTCTCATGTCACCTAAGGCATGATCAAGAGCATGATACAACTACAGCCTTAACTGAGATTTTCTTCTTCTAGGTTGGTAAGTGGGGGATAGTAATTCTTCAAGTTCCCTATGTTCATTGGGAGGGGTTGAAGGCTGCAGCGCCCGCTTGGAGAGTTGCTGCTCTAAGCAGAGGTGCTCCACCTGGCAGGTGAGTCAGGCCAGTGTCTGAAGATCTTGCTGTGTCTGGCAGGTTGTGTCAAACACAGCTCCCTCCCCTTCCTGCCTGTGGTCTGTGATCTGGTGGATTTGGCCTCCATCTCAGTGGCAAGCTGTGGTCAGCTTCAGCTCTGCAGTGGGGCAGGTGCACCTTGCAGCACCTT
>NW_010353853.1:0-1019 GCF_000700745.2 Antrostomus carolinensis | reverse complement strand
CCTTACAAACATGGTTGCAGATTCAAAGGTTTAATAGCATGCTAGTGGATTCTGGAAAATGGTGTTCAATAAAGTTAAACTCTTAGGATAAACACAAGGACAGAATTATTTAAGTTCTAGAAGCAGCTTTTCCTGAGGGAAGTATTCCTTGCATTTTGTTTTGTTTTCATTTGGTTTTGTTGGTTCCCTCTCCCACCCTGCTCCCACTCCCCCTCCCCACCCCCAACTCTTGCAAGCCTTTTCAAATCCTTTTAATCAAAAATTAAATTTAATTCTACTTCCTGAAGACTAATAAAGAATAGCTGTCTTCATGCTCCTTTCTGCCCTTACAGGCACCTGTAAAAAGTAGATCACTGTTATTTTGACTGTGATTCAGTTAAGGGTTGTAAGTATATTATGTGTAAATTGAAATTAATCCTTTAGTCAAAAACCCAGTTAAAACTAGACTCCATAGTAGTCTTAAACAAACTTAAAATCCCCATCAACTCTCTTAAAAGAAAAGTGAACAAAAATCCTGTCAAAATAATCTCAGTTGAGTAAAAAGCATGAGTTACAATGACATACATAGTCCAGAGGACTTCTGTAGTTAAAATCATGGGCGCTGAAGTGATATTTTTGAAATAATAAAGTTATATAATGAATGGATACAATTTTTAGCACATTCTTTGTTTAATCTACTTGTTTTTCCCCTTTTTTTTCCTCTACAATCTTTGAACTTTATGTGCTTTTATTTTTATAAGCACCCTCATGCTTCTAAACTTCATAACTTAAATTTGATTTGAGTTTTTCTTATCTTTTCCTAAAAAAAATCCTTTCCAAATACTGTTTTTTTTTTTTTTTTACCCCCCAAAACTCCTGCAAGATAAAACTGAACTGTCAGTTCTTTATCATATTACATTTATATAATGATTTCTTCTGGAATGAAATGAAAACTATGTTGAAGAGAACTGACATCACTTTGCTGCCTCTTTTAAAGAGCAAAATAAAATTTATTATTTTATTCCACATTAAAAAAAAAA
>NW_010353852.1:0-1013 GCF_000700745.2 Antrostomus carolinensis | reverse complement strand
ATGATCTGACAAATACTTTCTTTTCTATAAGTAGTGTTATTCTTCTTTTCTTCACTCACCAAAGACAGGGATGAAGAAGAACAGAACTCTTAATAAAAAATAAGAGTTCAACTTGCTAAAGAAAGGAGAAGATGCATGAAACCACAGAGAAAATAGGTAGAGGTCACAAGCCAGGTGATGGGATGGAGGAGAGGGTGAAGGGGGTTTGCAGTCATAGCCTGAGGGACAGTGGAAAGACTGTCATTGCCACCAACAGTGGCTTTTTTTAAATTTTGAATTTAACCCCCAGAACTTTATTAAAAAATGCGGGCACTTCAATTACATAATGACCTCTAAAATAAAGGTGAAAAGAAATGCTGAATCTGTAGAACAAATTTCTAGCTGTCAGCCAAATTTTCTGCCTGAAACCTATTACCAACTCAGGGCAGGAAGATAAAGCCTGCTACATAAAACTCTTCATTAAATTTTTTTAAGTCTTAATTATTGAGTATAAGAAGGCAGAAGAGAGAACTTGTTTCTTGCCTTTATTGGGGTGCTGCAGTCTTTGCTGCCATAGCAGATTTTGGACCCCCTTGTGTATGTCATGCCAATACAATGGCTGCAGGGAAGGGTCAGGCTGGCTGTGTGTGCAGGAGACTCCCTCCTCCTCTTCCTCCACTCCAGTGCCTAGCTAGGTGACACAGGAAGAAGCAGGTGGGTACCAGGGCAGCTTGCTGGTGAAAGCAACCTCTTGAATGGAAACCTGGAGTGAACAAGATTCCATACACCGCTAATAAAGCGACAAAATGGTTTAGTTTGAAATGGAGCAGGTGTGCACGCTTCTGTCACCTGCTGAAACTGGAACCAGAATGGTGGAATAAGAAAGCAATTGGTCTCTTGAAAATAGGAGTTCTGAATGAATGTTGGAGGCTCAAACTTAATCATCTTAATGGTTTACTTCCTGTTTCTCTGTGGTAACATGCAACTGTGTGTGCCTGTTTGCTTTTTCAAACAGGAAGATTTTTTTTTTTTTT
>NW_010353851.1:0-1009 GCF_000700745.2 Antrostomus carolinensis | reverse complement strand
TTTTTTTTTTGTCATTATTTCTACATGCCATCAATAGACCACACAGCTTCGTTTCAGCAATGGAACTAAATTCTTCTGCATTTCTTGAGTTATTGACATCAACACCTTTAGTATTATTCTTAAAGTGCTAGCATATTTTCCAAAGAAAAAGGAAATTCTTTTCCCTGTTTTCAACTCAGAGTTTTGAGCAATGCTTTCGCCTTCCCTCATTAACTGTCTACACTGAATAACTCTTAATTTCATGTTTACACTCAACTCGTTGCTTCTTCTATTTGTTAAATGCCTGAAAATGCCACCACCCTGAACTAGTTTGGAGTCTAAACATCTGTGATCTAATTTTAGGACTGGATTTTTTAATGTATGAATTTGTGCATTTTTAATAATAATCCAAATATTAGGGGTGAAAGTTTCTAAAACTAGAGCAGCAAAGAACAGTTAATAAGTGACCTTTGGTGTTTTATATTAATTTAAGGTTCTTTCATTTGTGCTTCCTTTTAAGATTAGAGACCTAAAATAGCTATTATATGTAAGAGGCTATTGACATTTTTAGCCTGTAAGAACATGCAGTGGGCAGACACAGATGAAATAATAACATACTTGAGTGATGAACCAGCTTTACGATTTTATTACTCAGACTTTCCCAAATCTATGGCTGGCATTTTTCCCAGTAACTCAGAAATTAAGCTGTTCTACATTTAAAACTTCCAACTAATCATATACTAAAGACTTGGTTAAGGCAACAAAATCACCTTATGATAAGCCTTTGAAAAAAATAAAAATATCTAGCTTTGAAAAATAGTGCCTTTAATTCATTGTGTTATTTAGAAGAACATTGTAAGAAAAATAAGAAAAAAAATCACCTTACACAGATCACAGACAATTACATTAGTTATCAGGAGTATATTACATACCACATTGAAATAACAGGGACCCCAAAGAGGTCAACCAATGTTGTAACCCCGTCATAAAAGTCCACGGGACTGGTCAGGCACGATTTGCCCTTGGTGAA
>NW_010353850.1:0-1013 GCF_000700745.2 Antrostomus carolinensis | reverse complement strand
TCTCCTCGTCTTGACAGGTGTTTGTCTCAATCACGCCCATCTCTTCCTGTGACAGCATTACATGTCATACCTGCTGCTCAGATAACCTGCTGCCAGGCTGATCGTCCTTGTGTTAGAAAGCTTTTCTCCACAACTGCGTAAGTCTTGTCTTACACGTGATGGACATGGAGAACAATTAGGCTCTGTCCTCTTCTCATAACAAACTTTTGCATATTTTAAACATGATATCATGTCTTTTCTTAGTCTTTGCTTTTTCCAGACTAAACAATCTTATTCTTTCAACCTTGCCTTGTTCTACATCTGTTATACTTTTTTGTGGCTTTTACCTGGACTCCCTCCAACTGTCTCTCTCCGACAGCCCAGTAGGCAGAGCTGAACACAGTAATGTAGTCAGGGCCTTGCCACTGCTGGTAGGGGAAGAATAATTACTTGATTTGATTACAGGATTACTATGAATACATATCAGGCTGCCTTCTTCTGCAACTGGATATCATCCTGTTTTATAATTTGCTTATAGACTGCTATAACCCCCCTGCAGATCCTTTTTGCAGTATAGTTGCCTAGCAAGTCTCCTTTCCACGCTTGTGCACTTTAATTATCATTCTATGGTAATCTGCACTTCTCTTTGTGGATCTAATGCATTCATTTCAGAACATTTATCCAAATTACTGCGATCATGCTGAATTCTAATCCAATCTTGTAAATTCTTGCTACCTCACCTAGTTTTATATCACATCAGATTTTACAAATCCCTTTTTTATCCCCAAAGTATCAGATCCTCAAATACACATGGCATCAGAATTACAGCTAGCTTGTTTTTAGAAATCTGATGAAAGGTCTTTGGTTGTACCCACCTCTCCAAAGAGCAAGCACTAGTTATGTTGTAGGACGTAGTCAGACTTTGCTCATCACTGTGCCTGCATACAACGACCAGAGGCTACTGACATTTCAGCTACCAAAGGCAACATGCAGATGCCTTTGCAGGTGTCCCTGCCATGGCAGAGGGGTTGGAA
>NW_010353849.1:0-1005 GCF_000700745.2 Antrostomus carolinensis | reverse complement strand
ACAGAAGAGGTGTAGCAAGGAAAAAGGCTGACCAGAAAACCCCATAATATTCCTTCATAAAGAAGCAAGTACAACCTGAATGGCTGCTACTTCCCTTCCTTTACTAACAGGAACTCTCTCACTATCACTGCTGAGACAGAGGTTGTCTCCTTCATGCACCAAGCCTGGTGAACAGCCTTGGCAGGAGGGGAACTCTGGTATGAAATGGCCTCAACAATGCAAAGAGAGAGGAAAAAAAAGGCAAAGCATTGGACAGAAGAGCTTTTCAGAGCTACTCCAGACTAACGGTTCGGCTAATTCTTTAGCTTGGCAATCTCAGCAGTCACCAGCAAACACTGGACTGAATAAATAAACTGGAGACTGATGGTCCCAGGAGGGAAGCAGATCTGTCCTGCTGCTTCCACCGACCACTGCAGGCAGCACCAGGAAACCACCGGCTAACGGACCCACGCTACCACAGCCCTGGACTCCACAGCAGAATTAAATAGGGAGAAAAAGGGGGAAGAAGAAGAAAGATCAAACTCACCAACATCGGACTCTTTGTGGGTTTTGATGATTTCAGCCAATTCAAAATTTCCTGCAATGATGGCCACCTGAAAAGAGAGGGAGGGAAGAGATTGAGCGGCTCTGAACAGCACCGGTCCTGCGCTCGCTCGCAGGGATGACGCCATATGGACCAACAACAGCTGCTTTCCGTGGGGGACGCAGAGCCAACAATTGTTCTGCCTCAGCTCACCCAGTCAGTAACCCCAAGGTGAAAATACGCTCCCAGTGCTGCAGGGAGAGCGTATGTCGATGGCTTGTGCTAAGAGATGGTGGCAAATAGCTCGGAGAGAACCGTTCCCCTCTCCTCAGAATCTGGGGGTGATAAACCTAACAGCAGCTAGGAATTAACCTTAAGTCTTGCAGGTACTGACAGGATGCTCTCCAGCATGAAGCTTTTCAGTGAATCCTGGTTAGCTGGCAAAAGGTGACCAGGAGCCCTGGGACAGGCTGCCCAGAGAG
>NW_010353848.1:0-1018 GCF_000700745.2 Antrostomus carolinensis | reverse complement strand
TTTTTTTTTTTCAAATAATCCATAAAATATGTTTACTTCAATTTCATATAACTTACTCTGAAAAGTGATATAAATTTATGGGGTATGGCTGCAAACCTTTTGAATTTGGTATGACTATTTTTATGGGCAGGCATAGTGCAACTAGTTGCTTGGGGATGGATTCACCTGTTCAGACTTGTAATTTTTTACACCTGAGCTGGTTCTCTAGACTCCACTTACAGTTAAAGCAAAGAAGGCAGCACTTTCAAGCTGCAGTTCACCTCATCTTGAGGTAGATGAAATCTGTTAGATAAACTCTTCTCTGGAAGTGATGCTGCTGCTCTTGTTTTTGAAGTTTTGAAAGATCATCCCATTGGCTTGGATTGTCTCCAAAGAGTCTCCTCCTATGCAGCTTCACCCTTGGAAGGTCTCAGCCACCATTATGCCTTCACCCTTGGACCCCAGGTGATTTCAGATACCCTTGGAGTAGGTCACAGAGTAAAAGCTTGCTTTGTAAGACCTTGTAGGGTGCAAAATGCAGTTTGGAAGCTCCTACCTTAGCCCACAGAGGTAGTGTGAGATGCTTTTCCACAGGGCTGAGGTGGCGAGCCCAGGCATAATATATTGCTGGCACCCACGCAGGAGGTGATGAAGTTGCATGTAGCCCAGGCCATACTGCTGCCTGCTAGGGTGAGACACAGCCTCTTAACAACTCAGGTAGTGAAAGAGAGCAGTCTGATCAAACTTTGCTAAGTACTGAAATAGCTCTTCTGGGAATCAATGCTATTCATGCTCTGTTCTGCCCTTTGAATGGTATCATTTACTCAGAATATAACATTGCACCTAGTGCTGCATCTTGCTGTCATTGAAGCATTCCTCATTGTATTTCTCAGTGCAAAGCTAATAGCTTCTATAGAAAAAGAATCTGAGACCTAAAAGTAAAAGAAGAAGAAAAAGAAAAAGGTGACAGTCTTAGTAAACCTGCCAGTTCAAAGGTATATTTAGAATATATTGTAATAAAAGAACTGTCAAACTGAAA
>NW_010353847.1:0-986 GCF_000700745.2 Antrostomus carolinensis | reverse complement strand
CTTCCCTGGAACTGAGCAGTCTGGGCAACACAAGCAGCTTTTTTGGCAGTTTGGTGCAAGATTAGTTGGCAGTATAGATAAAACTGCATTTTGCTGTCCCAAGGAGAAGGGTAATGCAGGGTAGTTCTTGTGAGGGGTGATGTAAGAAAAAAGCTGAGCTAGGTGAAGTGAGACAGGTGATAAGACTGAGCCAAGTGACAGAGATCAGCTGCAAGAAGTAAGAAAATGAAAAAATGCTATAGCAATTATTGAAGCTTCTGGGAAAGGCCTTCCCTCCATGTGCTCGTTCCCAGCAGAGGTCACTGGCCTGCGTATCCTGTCCCTGCTTCCTGTCCCTGCTTCAGCAGCAGCCACTCGGGTTGCACCGGGCTCCAGCAGAACACAGAGGGTCCACAGCCGTTCTGCCATCCTGCCCACCTGCTCTCCTGTACAGCTGCTGCTTTGCCAAAGTGTAAAGCCACCTCCCTGCTCTTTTTATTCTGCAATGCTGTTTTTAAAACTAGCACAGCCAGGCTGGCAATGTATTTAAGTGTGGTTCTGCTTACAGAGAAAGGTGAGATGGAGACTTAACTCCTCACTTTTCAGTTTCTCCTTCTCTAGATCTGTTATTGTAGTGATGCTCCCACCCATCGCTAACAATACCTCCTGGCACAGCAATAGCCAGGTGCTGCCAAGCTGCCTCCTTTTACTGTGGTATATTGTCTGATTCCTCTCTTTGCTGGGTTGGCCTGCCACGTACACACAAGCAGTTCTGTTCAGTTGATGAGCTAGCTTATTTCAAAGCTGTCTAATAACTAATATAAACGAGATAGTGTAAGAGTTGGCATGTTGAGTACTGCCAGACTGGCTACTTGCTGTAGCAGGGTGTTCTCCCTGTTGTGAACTTACACAGCAGAGTTATAAACCCTTCAGCCAAGCTGATAAATATTATTTTGGCATTGCTCCCAAGCACTCATGTTGACCACTGAGTTAAATGTAGGATTTTT
>NW_010353846.1:0-1009 GCF_000700745.2 Antrostomus carolinensis | reverse complement strand
CCTCTAGCCAGGGTCAACCCACCACACACTTCTAAGTGTAAACCTCCTATTCAGAGTCACAGAATGTAGTACTATCTTTAAATCATCCAGAGTTCATAGGCATTCATATGTAGAATTTGTGTTTGGATTGAAATATTTTCTGTTAGAAGTGTCATTTTGGCTTACTCTGTTTTGAACTTGGAAAAGACAGAGATATGTGTACTTGATATTAATTAGTCCAGTGTCAAACATTTACTTCTGTTTTCCTATTAGGCATTTAATATACTGTTCTCTGTCTCAGTGACCCTATGATTTTTGCTACTGGTTGAATACTGATTGATACTGGCTGTGAAGTCTTGGCTCCACTGCCGTGATCAGGAGTTGTGCCATTTCTTCTACTATTGCCAAGGTATTATCCACTGAGTGTTAGGGTAAGGATGTTGTTCTTCTTACTCACTTTACAGTGACCCAGCTGAATGCCTTCTTTGATCAGAGTTCCTCAACACTTGCGTAGCACCTAGAGTATTAGATTTCTGGTTTCCTTCTACAAAATATGAAATACTATCTCTAATTGCACAAATAAATTTTTCAGTTTGAAAAAAACTGAACGTTGCATTGAAATGAGGGAACTGAAATTTTGAATGGATAATAATACAGTTGAGATGAAGGGAATTCTGTCTGGGAGACCAGAACAGGAGATTGCAGCATACCCTGTTCACCCCCTCCTTTTCAGGTTCCAAACACGTTCTTAGTACTGTAGATAACTGAAGACAATGAAAATAATTTAATATCACACTTTAAGGCTTAGCCATTTGTCAGCAGAAATAAAAAGATCTCCCATCACTGTCACTGCACAATTTGGGGTATTTGGTCTACTCTGTAAACTGGGGCTTGGACCTGGATGAAGGTAAGAATATTGTACCTGCTAAAATACTCCTAGATGTCTGGCAAGTGTCTTGGTCAGTGTGGCCTAAGACGCATGGTTGGTTTCAGGTAAGAAAGGAATTTTGTACCAGCTTGGGACCTTGAT
>NW_010353845.1:0-1014 GCF_000700745.2 Antrostomus carolinensis | reverse complement strand
CAGTTTGTGCCCGTTGCCCCTTGTCCTGTTGGCATGTGTCAGGTTGCTCACATGAAGACCCCTAAAATTTTCCAATGACTGGAAGATCTTGCTGCCTGCACCTCTTTGTAAAAAGCGTTTATCAGCAAATGCATATTACATGGTTATAAACCCCCCATCTTCTGTTTCGGGTCTTTGAGGGTGGAATGAAAACAACCCCCACACAACAATGTCTCTTTGGGACTTCGTACTTAAATGTTATTATTTTCCCCCATGGAATCAAGAGAGGAAGAGGCAGAGACAACTGATAGCAGAGGAATTTCAGCAGCTGGAACAGGGTAAAATCCAAGAAAACAGTGAAGTTCTAGCAGATTTTTTTCCTGACTTGGAGTCTGAATAATTTTTCCTTCCCACAGAAACACTCATGGAAAGGAGGTGCTTTTCTCTTCTCCCTGTTTAACAAGGAGCATGCTGTGCATAAAAGGTGTTTCCAAGGGCATCTGGAAATATTTCCCACCCCAAACAGAGACTGGTGACTCCTGCTGTGAATGTTTTGCAGCATCCAAATAAAGAGAAAAATGTAGGGGAGAAGCAATTCAGCAAGGACATTTTCATGGGTGGGGTAGCAGCAGGTGGAGGGAGGAAGGATTGGGTGTTGGGGAGCAGTTGGTGCCACATGGTGACATTGTTGTATTCTGCTGAGAATGCAATGCCACTGACCTGGAGCTGCTGCTCCAGGGACACCCAGGGTTTGTTTCCAGCTGTCCTGGTGCCTTTTGCAATGGGAACAACCTGGTTAAGAGCTAAACTTGGTCTGTAAAACCTCTAGTGGTGGGAGATGATTCCCACCTGGGTGGCCGGTGTCCTGGCTGGCAGTGGAGGGAACCTCCAGGTATTTGGTTACTAATTGAGCCCATTTGTTGGGGTGGCATTTCTGTGATGCTCATTTGTTGGTGAGACCAGAATGTGGCTGATTCACAAAGTGGACAACATCTTGCTGAAATGATCATAGAATCATAGAACAGTTTGGTTGGA
>NW_010353844.1:0-1005 GCF_000700745.2 Antrostomus carolinensis | reverse complement strand
ACTATCCTGCTGCACAATGGCTTCCAGCTCCATCCATGTGGCCTACTAGCAAGATTCCTCTTGTTGGTATAGTTTATGCTGCTTGCTATTCCATTTCTGAGCACCTGAACAGTGTGACTAGGAGATAGAATAGACATAGTGGCAAAACATTTCTCATGCCAACTAAACCAGAAATTTTCTGTAGGACTTTTATTTCTAATAACCGCATGGGTATACAGAACAATCATGGACATTATAATGACTATGAATTTTGCCATCTATTCCACTTTTATAAAGCAAGTTTTTAAAACATTCCTGAAGATGTAGTGGAGGGCTTCTGTATCGGTCCAGGCATTTTTTCTGTAGGAGTAAGGGGGATGAAGACTTTTTGGTTCCGCTATTTATGTGTTATTCTCAGATTCTCAAAAGATTATATTTGTTTTTTTTGAATTAAGTGTATGTTCCCTGAATACACAGAGGATTGCAATTTATACGTTTAATATAAAAACACAAACCCTACATATTTCTCCTGTTCATCCACCAAGCAGTCTCCAAACTACTACATGCCAAGCATTGCATTTTCTAAGTAGAAAAGCACTGATACATCAGCAGACATTAATTTCTTAAACATCCATTTGGTTAGAGCTGTATTCCCTCACTCCTCTGTCTTATAGCTCCTCACAAATCCATGGTGTTTTCTTCTTCATAGCTGTTCCTGTTCTACTTTTAATAACAGTAATGTTTTACTTTGAGAATTTAATCTTCACTATTCCATCAATGATGTATAGATTTATTATGTGTAAGACTTTCTTCTAATATTTTACTAACCAGTCATTTATGAAATTTGTCATGGGACTTGTTATTCATAAGGAATCTAAATAATATAATAACTTTTAATTGTTAGTTCTTGTAAGTATTTTTAAATTACTTAGGGTTTTGTGCTTTATGATGTTAAAGGTAATTTTTCTTGGCTTTTTGGCAGACATTTACAAGAAGATTTATCAGTGGTCTTTTTTATCTTCCATT
>NW_010353843.1:0-1017 GCF_000700745.2 Antrostomus carolinensis | reverse complement strand
CCACTCATTGCCCAGCCTGGATTTATGTTGTTTTAGTCCAGCTTGAAGCATTTTTGCTTCAGACTCTGCCCAGGGAATATGAGCAGCCTGCAGAGGGTCGGATCAGTGTGTCATTTCTGACGCTGCTGATGCTCAGTGTCTGGGGAAGGGAGTAAATACCGAGCAAACATGCAAATATTTTCTTAGCCTCCAATCATTTGTTGCCCAAGGACTTCTGGAGTCGGGTGCTTTTGTATCTGATAGCCCTGGAGGGATTTTTCTGCCTTGCCAGTCTGTCTGCCTGTTACAACTGATAAACTTATCTCCCTGTCCTTTTCCATGAGCTTTGGAGGGTTGGTTGGACAGCCTCACTGTCGTACCTTGAGCTTGGGAGGAGTGATCATTCGATCTAAATGAAGGTGGATAAAGGACAGTCCTCTATTAAAACCTTTCCTGTTATCTCCTTGAGGGTTCCTATTGCCATTGCTTTGACTTTGCTGCTTGACATCCCATAATTAGCCCCATCTGACCCTAATCCTCTAGCAAGTACTTCAAAATCACAGCACCAGTGATGAGTATGTGAAATGTAACATACAATAAATTCTGAAGTCCTGGATCCTCCCCCTCTGAAATGACAGAAGCATAAAGCTCCTGGCTGGATGTGCTTGAACGATTTGATACGTGGTGGGTCCTTTGTGTTTCCTTCAAGCAGGAATTTGATGGTTCTGATGTCATCCTCTGATTTTTGTGGTTACCTTTGGCAGTAACAATGACTGGAGAGGTTCGACTCAGTGCTTGATCATTACTTGAGGCACCTGAGCAATAAAATTATAAGATTGATACCTTTCTCTTTTAAAATCCCGTAGTTACATATGATACTGGAAAACGTGTGGCAGAAATGTTCTCCTACCTCGTTTTAAAATAATATTTGTGAACTTAAATAATGTGTATGCAGGTGCAGTTCTGGGAAAGTTCCCATTCCAGATATCTCTGTTCTTTCTCTGTTGATCTGCTGGAGGATAGGAGGGTTCTGCAGAG
>NW_010353842.1:0-1006 GCF_000700745.2 Antrostomus carolinensis | reverse complement strand
TGAATGTCAGTGACATCTCAGCAGTGTATCTAAGCATCCAAAGCCCCTTTGGAAAGCCAGTTTTCCTGCTTTTAAACACCTTTTATTCATTCTTTCAATACTCAGGAGAGCTTTTCAAATGAGAAGTGTGTTATTTGCACTGTACAAGCAAGAAGTTTAGTGATTGCCAAGAATGAGGAAAGTTTTGGTCCCTTGTGTAAAACTGCAGACAAAACTGCTCCCTTTGATTCTGTGCTCTTGTGTTGCTTTTTTTATGTTGGCGCTGACTGATGCCTACGAGGAAATGCATTCAGCTAACTTGGGCTCTAAGAGGTAGCAAGGGAGATGCTCACATTCTGTATAAATGTGCATCCCGTTTGCCTGCTGATGAATTATTTAAATCTCTGCTATTTATGGAAGCTGTCAGCATGCTTTGCTCTGCTGCTTTGACAGGAGAAGCGAAGGAATCTGAGTGATGTGACCAGCTAAGAGTTAAAATATATTATCGATAGTCATGCTGCACTCAGTTGTGTTTTGCTCAGTATTTGTCAGCCCTCAGAGATATTACCTGTTCCTATAAATAAAACACACGCTGCCAGGAGAACTGTTCTTCATTTGTCTGGCAAAATGAGCCTTTTTTTTTATTATTTTACATTTTAAATGTGTATTATTAAAGCTTATGTGTGTATTTGGGCTCTCAGCACAGACAGCTTTTACACTAGTCTCACGTTGCTGTTCCTCCATGTGGTATTTGTACTCAAGAGATGGATTTCACATAGTAAAGCTGAAAGCTCCCACGCACCCCTGGAGAAGCCAGTGAGCAGAGGAGGGTTAGGAAATGGTTGGTGTGTTATTTTGGTGACTCCAAATCCTCTGTGCTTTGGTTCACAACCTCTCTCCGAGTCCTGAAGCCATCATCTGAGATAGAGTTTGGCTTGGGGTCGATGTGGAGCCTTACCTCTCACACACTCCTGCTGCCACGCAGCCACACAACCGTGCAGAGGAACAGATCTGGCCAAAAAAAAAA
>NW_010353841.1:0-1017 GCF_000700745.2 Antrostomus carolinensis | reverse complement strand
CCACGGGCGATGGAGGCCAGGCCCTGGGCCTTCCCTCACAGAACACACACACCTGCTCTGGGCGACGGCAGGACACCAACAAACAGGGCTTATAAGCTCCCCAAAGTCAGAAGGCAAATTGTTTGCCAGCGATGAAATAAGGAGAGAAGCACACTGCCTATGCAGCCTTCAGATTTCAGCATGCTATTTTCAGAAAGCTCGGTACATCTTTACTTCATTCCTCTTAATTTACACTCAAGTTCAGTGACATCCTTAATTTTACACCAGAGATTCTGCCTGTCACTTCCCAATCCGCACCTCTCTCGCACTCACACCCGGGAGTCTGAACACATCCTACATTTCTAACAGCAAAGCTCAGGTGCTCTTTTGGGCTATTTTCTTCCAAATCCTTTTGGAACATGAAGTATATATAATAGATTTTCAGAGAATATTTATAAATTAGTATCCACAGAACTATCAAGGGCGTCTATCATTTTGAACACAGTATCCTCTATTCAGTAAGCAATTTATTTCAGGAGGTTGACTCATTTCCTTAAAGCTTTTTCAGCTATCTGTTGTGACTGAAAAAAATTCAGAAAATTTAGAAGTACTCAAGGAAATGAGCCAACACATCCTGGAAGAAATTCATCCAATACACACAGAATAAGATAAGTCAGTCTTAGATTTCTAAAGAAATGAGCAGGAGGAAATTCTAAAAGAACCTAAAATATTTTCTGTGAAACATAGTGTTGTTTCCCATCATCGTAACTCTCCTTATGCCCACTTTAAAAGCCACGTACTAAGGCTAATCGGGAAGGTAAAGTGGTTTTTGTTGGGTTTTTTGGTTTTCTTCCCTGTAGAGACAAAAAACCTCCCCTGAAACAGTTTAGTGAATCTCCCCAATATTTAAATTAAAAATATTGCTGCCATTATGTTTCGCGAGAACTTTATTTCAGATCCCTGGTGCTTACCCCCAGGGGCACAAGGTCCATAGTCAAACTGTACATCCCAAGATGAAGTCCCTTCAGTGAGTTATTG
>NW_010353840.1:0-1015 GCF_000700745.2 Antrostomus carolinensis | reverse complement strand
GAAGATTTATGGCAAGGCAAACTGCACTTCCAGACAATGATGATAAATGTGAAAGTCTTGAGAGACAAATAGAGGTCACAGTCCTGAGCCCCAGGATGTGAACAGCCAAACAGCCTCTCACGTGAGAGGGTCAGTGCAGACTTTGTAGCGTAATACTATCAAGATCAAGTGTTGCACCAAGAAGACTGTAAAGAATATACATTGAAAGAGACAAGGAGGGTCAGTCTTCATTTATGTTTCCAAAAGACAAATGGTTTTGCCTGTGGGAGACATCTATTAGTTGGAATAGATTATAACTGTGTCTTGGCCTTCCCAGACATGGTCTAGGAGATGACACTCTTTTTTATCTTTCTTGCCTCTTCCAGGTCTCCTCCTTTGCAGTCCAAGGATAATTTTCCAGATACAGATGTCTGATGTACTGAGTTGAAAACTAAATTTTATGGAGATTTGGAGATTTCAGTTGAATTCTCCATGGCATTTGATGAAAGACTATGAGCAAAATCCACTTGAGCCTTGAGTCTATTGGTACTGAGTGGTCAGGATTTCCAGCCCTGCTATGAATTTAAAGGGAAGAACTTTCCCAAAAAACACCAGAATGATGATTCTTTAAGTGTTATAAAGTAATATGTCAAAAAAGAAACATGAAAGTCATGTAGGGGTTGAGAAATTTTACGAGATCAGCAATGTTTTGCAATGGGGTGAAATGAAGAGTCACATTAGAGCTCTGGAGGCTTGTTTACATGTGCCAAGTATGTTCACCAAGTCTGACAGAGATGTGGAGACCAAGAAATTATTCCCCAGGCACCATGGTTTTATCTTGGACAAAACCATGTATTTTTCTTGGACTACTCTCAGTTCCCCAAGATAACCTTACGGGAAGATACAACTACAAAAAAAGACAGTTTATTAAATACATTTATTGAGATATGATACATGAAATAGTATTGCTTAGCTATGCAATAAAGTTTAGTGGGTACAAGTTCAGAGTCTGTACGGAAATACAGGTGTAAATCTG
>NW_010353839.1:0-1005 GCF_000700745.2 Antrostomus carolinensis | reverse complement strand
AATAAAATAAAATAAAATAAAATAAAAAAGAGAGAGAAAGGGAAGATCTCAGATAAGAACAGAAATGTTTTTCTTCCCCCAGCTCCAAGGGAAGAACTGGTTTATAAATCATTTCAGATAAACAGAGACAATCAAATCTTTGTTTTCAATTGAGGCTGGAGATGCTGTGCAGGCACTGATAGCCTGGGATTGCTTCACTCCTCGCCAATAAATCTGCCATTTCCAATACAGGCTCTGCCAAGAAAATCCCCTTAGGCTTGGTCTGGTTTCAGCAGAGGATATATGAACGAGACTGGAGAAATATTGCAGTTTTTGGCCAGTTCCCTCTCTCTCAGCTTTTGCAAACCCAAGCAAGTTTCCTCTTGGCGATGTGCACGGCAGATAGGAGCCCTGGTTGGTGTCTGCTCATGCAATTTGATTTTTAGATATTTTTCCTGCTGGGAATTCGTTGAGTTTTAGGCAGTGCTGGGAGATGGGGAGCAGAGAAGTCAGCATGGCTGTAAGTACATAGAAAATGCCTAATAAATATCATGATTTTGCCCAATCTGCCCTGAATTCATGGGTAGCAGGCAGCAGGGAGACGCTGGGAGAGCTCCTTGGGGTTGGTGCTGGTACCAGGGGGTTTGCCATGGGGTTTGCCAGGGCTGGGGCTGCCCAGGGACTGGGAGATACTGGGGAGGCTGTGGGCTACCGCAGAGCATCCCAAACCACTGTCACCGTGGCTTCAGTGCTGCAGGGTGGACCTGGGGATGGGGAACGGTGTCCTCAGAGGACCCCAGCAACGTGTTGATGCTCCAGGGGGAGGGTAAAAAAGGTTCTTTTTTCTTTTTTCTCAGGATAAAATATTTCTAGCAAAATCAGAGCCCTGCAGATGTTGGCATCAAGTCAAAACCGAGGAACTGTGCTGTATAAGACAGGGTGGTGGGCAACTTTTATTGAAATATTGGGAATTAAAGATATTCTAGAACATTTTGATGGCAAGTTGAACATGAGCCAACAATGTGT
>NW_010353838.1:0-1015 GCF_000700745.2 Antrostomus carolinensis | reverse complement strand
ATTCCATTCTCCTTTTTCATGGCAAATAACTCTGATTCTTCATGATATTTGCTTTAGTTTTCATGCTACCTCAAAACTTCTTCAGAAAGTTGATTTGCTGTTTTACCATCCATAGTTTGGTTCCAAGCACCCTCTTAGAGCTAATAGTGACCTCTCTCCTGTTTTGCAGCACTTCCCTCTTTATTTGGTGCCAGGCTGGTTTTTAGTGGATTTTGTGTGGTAAAAAAAGAGTAGTTATTTCTTACTGCAGACAAGCAAGTGCTGAGCGTATTTAGTCTGTTTCTGCCTGTGGGTATGACCCTCTCATGCCTATGCCCTGCTTCACCATCTCTCGACCTATCCTTTTCCCTGGTCTCCTTCTCTAGATAATTTGCTGCTAAAACTTGCACCCATTCACACTCAATAAATGAATCTCTGAAAGGATGTGCAGGACTTGCGGCATCTGTAAGCAGTTGCTGTATTGCCTCTCCCTCTAGGCAATGTTTTCCCTCCATCTCCATGTCTGTCTTCTCTCCTGAGACTGCAGGGCAGAAATACTCTCTTCAGAGAGGATCGTGATTTCAGCTGAGCCCTACGGGCTTCTGCATAATACAGAGTAATATTTACTTTAATTTAATTAACTACTTGTATTCTCTTGGTTTGTTGCATTCTGCTCTGAAGATTTTTGCATTGCTAGGCAGGTTGCTATTGCTGAACAACCCAATGGTACTGAAGAGCAAGCCCTAACCTTTTAAGAGGGGTACTTCAGGCAACACTGAAGAACATATTATGATGTACAGCATATGCCTTCTATGGTAAAGCTGGATAATTTATGCCCCTGTAGAACGTTCTCTGTGAAGGTCTGTGTGAATTAAAGGGAGCTTTATGGTTATGCTTAGGTTTGATAGAACTGTATGAGTGTTGCCTATGTTTAAAATTTTATTGGTCATCTTCATTGTGACAGAAAATTGAGTTTCCCTTTTATTAGTCTATAATGGTGGCTGGTATATGTCACACTACTCACAGTAAAAAAAAA
>NW_010353837.1:0-1014 GCF_000700745.2 Antrostomus carolinensis | reverse complement strand
ACTTGATGATCTTAAAGGGCTTTTCTAACCAAAACAATTCTCTGATTCTGTGGTTCCGTGGTTGTGTCAGACACTGTGCAAGGATCCCCTGGTCACTGTGTGAGTGGACTGGAGATCTCAGCCCCTGGTGTGGCAGGAGGTTGATACCGATGATAGCTCTTTTGCTGGGGTGGTGAGGGCAGAGCAGCCCTGTCTGCCCATCTCCACATGCTGGGCATCCTCCTGCCTCAGCTCCTCTCTCCATGGCCTTCCTGGAGCACCAGAACCTTTCTTTCCCTTGCCTGTTGGACACAGGGTGGGTTCCCCCTCTGCTGGGAGATGGTCCCTGTACCCCAATTTGGTCCCCAGCCTGTCTCTCCCAGAAGCTGTAGCCAGAGCACGGGGGCTGTGGGCAACCTTCTCCCCCAAGGAGGTTGCCCACCCTTTTGCTGAGATTTTAGGGGCCAAGCCATGCCCTGACTGTCCCTTTCTCTGTCCCAGTGCCCTACGTTCAAGCGGGAGGCGGATGCCACCGAAGTCCCCGAACCGTTTGCGGCTGAAGCCAAGTTCTTCACGGAGTCACGGCTGCTGCAGAGGGATGTCCAGATCGTCCTGGAAAGCTGCCACAACCAGAACATCCTGGGCACCATCTTGCACCCGGTAAGAGGGGCTGGCAGTGGCATGGGGTGGGAGAAGGTCCTGGTGGAGTGTTGGACTGGTGGTCATCACTTGCTGGAGATGCTAAAGGTGGTTGCAAGGTTCACATGGGTCTGGTGGAGGCTCAGGGCAGTCTGGGAGTTGTGGGGTCATTACTGGAGGATGTTGGAGACCGTGGTCCATCTGAGCAGCCCATGAGGAGAGTGGAGTTCCATGAGTCTTGCTGGGGTGGCCTCTGGTAGCCCTGGGGTTGCTGTGGCCAGGTCCTCTTTGGGGACCTGTGACATCTGATGTCATCTACTTGGATTTTTGCGAGGTGTTTGACACTGTCCCACAAAACATCCTCATCTCCAAGTTGGAGAGGCATGGACTAGACAG
>NW_010353836.1:0-1002 GCF_000700745.2 Antrostomus carolinensis | reverse complement strand
ACACCTGGTAGGCCTACATGGATCACACCACCATGGACCATCTATGTCCCTCTGCCTCCTCTTCAAGGATTGTAAATCCAGTGGGTTAACAGTTCTGGCCAGGGTGTGTGGGGTGGGCAGCCCGAGGGCAGTTTGACAGATGCTTTGCTCTCTAGAAATGTTGACTGGTAACACTGAATGGTACGTTATGGTTCTGCTCTGCCACACCAAACCATGCACAAAATCAGCACCTTTCCTTTGCCTTTGGGCACATCCTTTGCTCTCTGAAGTCATCTTTGCTGGGCACAAGGTTTGTTTGCAGGATGATGGCCCATGACAGGGCTTACAGGGCTTGGAGGCCAAAGTGAGATTGGTTTGGGGAACGATGCCCTGAGGAAACCCTTGAGGAGCCTAGCTCCCTAGTTAACATGGAGATTCCATGCTGCCTCTAAAAGTGGCATACAAACATCTCTAGAAGTTCAGGGCACATCCCTAAGCTGGTTGGAGGGGCTCCCCCAGGTGCCCCTGTCCTCCTGGCCTCTGCTCTGGTGTTTTCAGCCCACTGTGCTTCCTTCCTTCATAGACCAGGCAGCGTGAGCTGACTTCACTGTCAAGTCTTTGTCACTGTGGGAGGTGTCCCTGCTCCAGAGGCACATGATGCTGAGCTCCTGCCATAGCCTGACAGGCCACGTTCAGCTCTGAGTTGTACATCTGCATCTTCTCTGGGTCTATGTGGAGCTTAAAAGCCACACGCCAACACTACCCAGGGAGGATTTAGCTCGGTCAAGTAAGAGTCTCACCACTGAGAAATGTTTAATTTAATAAGCAATTTCCTTCCACCTAACAAGAAATATTCCTTCTGGAGTGAGAATTCCCTCAGAACACTGGCTGGGACTGAACACTAATGAATTCCTCTTCTCTTTCTTTTTCCCTGCATCTCCTGGAAACTGTAGCATCTCGTAAGTATAATCTTTATTTTCTTATTTCCTTGTATGTTGGTTGGTGTCCTGGATAAACTCTCCT
>NW_010353835.1:0-1012 GCF_000700745.2 Antrostomus carolinensis | reverse complement strand
GGGGTCTTCAGAATTAGTAAGGAGCTGTATTTGGGAATGCTTTAACCCAAAGCCCTAAAATAAGCTTCCACTTGATATTTATAAGCTTCTAATTGTAGCTACTGCTTTATATTTATCTTCTCTGTTTCTTCTTGAATTATTTGGGGGTGTATTGATTGATACCTAATATGGCCACACCTGACAAACGTGGCCATACAGATAATTGGGGTGAGAGTTAAAAGCAATCTGGGAACAGCTGATAATTTTGATTCATGCTGCTAAGATGACAGAGTGTTTAGAATAGCCAAGGAAAAGAATCTGATAGAAGCAACAAGCAGCAAATCTGTTTAAACTTGTGCTTTTTGTAGATGAGCATTGATTGAAGCCTGCTAATAGTTAAAAATGTGATGGTGCTGTGTGGCTGCTTCCAGAATTGCAGAACAGCCTGGAAAAACGATAAAATACTTATGTATATAATACGTAGAGAATAAGAGTCTTTATTTAGAAAACCACTTAACCAAAAAACTGTTAAGAGGCAAGTTGGAATGTGTGAATTTAGAGTAAAACTTGGAGAAAGGTGAAGGAGAACTGGAGGTGTTGGGTTCATTTGCATGAATTTCTTAATCGAGATGGTACTGTGTTTTCTAGCATACCATTTCATATCTGGTTGGGGTGTGTGTGTTTGTGTTATGCGAGCTGGCGTGCTTATTTTGGATGTTTGGATGTCGGAGCAATGCAGTGAGCCAGCTCTTGGCAAGCTGCTGTCACCGAAGCAGCCGTGCTGCGTGCCAGGGAGCGGGGCTTTAGGATCCCTATACACAGCTGGAGCAGACGTGCACGTCCCAAATCCTGCTCGCTGCAGAGAGCGGCGTGCATCAGTACATAGAGCTACAGCGTGACATAGCGATTGCTTTCCTTAGGGTGTGGGATTTTTGGAAGCCAAGCATTGGTCGACACTTGGAAGCTGCCTCGGTGGCAGGAGTGTGGGTAGGAGCTCGCTGCTGGCAGCCGGCGTCTCGCCCAGCGCTGGGTG
>NW_010353834.1:0-1010 GCF_000700745.2 Antrostomus carolinensis | reverse complement strand
GTCACAGCACTTTGCTGCAGGTGGCTGCTGGTGGTCCTGGGAAGGGGTTCAAAGGCAGGAACGAGGGTCCTGACACTGGGGGCCACTGTAAGGTCCATCCCTTCCAGCAGTGCCTGGGCCTGTGGCCAAGGTGGTGAGAGTCGAAGGACCTCAGTGTGAAGGCTGGGGAAGAGCCCAGTCCCTGGTCAGCCTTACCCAAATGTAGCCTGAGCGAGGAAGCCTACACATGTAGGGATGGATGGGACTGGTCTTGAGGTGACCTGCTGCCACCCTTAACTCTGCTCTAGGCTGCAAGAGAGGGATTTGGAGCTGAATGTGGTAACCAAAAGAGCTGACAAAATCAAAATCGGGACAATAAACTCTACAGCAGACCCTTTCCCATCCTGCTTACACCTGCTCCTTCTCCTCTGTACAGAGAGTTGCCAGAAGCCTCAGTGGGACTGGAGGCTCAGTTTTTCCCCAAACCAGAAGTTCTATAGGCTCAATGAAGAGCTGACACTGAGCTGCTTTAGAGAAAACACTCCTCCCCTTGCTGTGATCAGATGTGCAAAAAGGACATCTCCAGGTTGGAAGGATGTTTGGGAGGTGAAAGACATTCAGGGAACGTGGCATGAAGTGGCAGAGAACCTGAACTGCATGACAGGTAAGAGGGGGAGCAGTAGGTTTCCCCTGCTACAAGCGCTTCTCCCCAAGGTGAGAACCTGACATTCTGCTGTATCCATGAAATACCTTGGTCACAGCTCACAAATGGGCCCCAATTGAGAGCAGTCTCCAAGATGGAGAGGGACAACCTTCAGTGTAGGACAGGTTTTCTCACTGTCCCTGCTTCCAGTCTATTCCTGATTTGCAGGCCATGGGAAATTTGGAGGAGTCCAGATCCTGACCCCCAGTTCACCTGTCTCCCAGTGTACTGTATCACCACCTCTCCCAGGCACACCTTTGCTGTACCTGGGGGCCCTTGGTTTTACTCATGGTCTTGAATGCTGACACCACAGTCAGTCATTGCAAAG
>NW_010353833.1:0-1013 GCF_000700745.2 Antrostomus carolinensis | reverse complement strand
TTATGTGGGGACGAATCAAAGGCAGAAGTTCCAGAAATGAACTGTACCCCCTATGCTGAGGAGGGGAATAGAGTTCTGACATAATCTGGTATCTCTGCTTTAAGAAAAGCCTGTTGTAGAAAGTTAGTGCTGATCATTGGTCTTGTCTGAATGTAAAGCAAACTGACGCAAATGGACTTGATCTTATAGGATCTGTGGAAAGCTGTGTTTTCTAAAGAACTCGGTGATATGTCCTGGAATTGAGACTGTTGCCTTCCAAAGGGAGAATACTGAATGCAAAGGAGATAGTTCCAGTCAAGTTCCCTGTGGGAGACCAAGTGGTCGTCCTGTTCAGAGTACTTGCCAGCAGGATTGTTTCTGCCTCTTACTAGAGCATTAAGAGTCACATTTTTCCCATGGGAAAGAGGTAGTTCTTTTGATATTGCTTGTAAACTAAAATTCTCTAGCCAGCAAACAAAGGCTGTTTGAGGATGGATTGATTTCATCATGGTACCTAAAGTACCTGGATCTCTGGCAGGTCCAGAACATTGGCACTATGTATCCATTTGTCTATTACCCTTGAGTGTCTGTGTGGATTTTCTCAACTATATAAAATTCAGTGACCAAATACTTTGCCTATAGCTTCCTGGGGCGTGTGCTCCTGTATATATAATAAAGATTATTTTTCAGATGAAGTTTGTGTAATGTTGTAATGTAAATGTCAGAGGTCTCTTGAGGGAACAGTGCTGCTGTATCATTACCTTTTACAGCACCACCACGCGACTGGAGGTCACTTCTGTGTCCCCTTCCTTGTACGTGGATTGCAGAATGTTTCTGCATATTATTTGAATGCCTGTGGGGATGACCTTTTTCCCCTATCTTACCTCTCCTGGCCTTTTTCAGCAGAAGGCAATCACACTTCAGCAGCAAAAGCAATTCCAATAAAACAGGATGTGCTTGGGTTTCCTGTTCTTTGCTTTGAGGCACGTTTGACTGAACACTGCACCCTGTTCAGAGTTGTACAACCCCAGGAA
>NW_010353832.1:0-1013 GCF_000700745.2 Antrostomus carolinensis | reverse complement strand
TGATGATCTCATAGGTCCTTTCCAATCGAGGCAATTCTGTGATTCTGAGTCAATGGAGCATCTCCTGAATGTGCAACAGGACTTTTGAAGGACCTTGAGTGAGAAGGAGTTTTACAGTAAGCCACGCAGCTTCCCCTGTCCTCAGCTCCTCTGTCCCATCTCCCAGCCACAATTTGAGGAGATTTTTTCCAACAAACAGACAAATATTCACAGCAGCTCCAGCCTGTGTTTGACTGAGGTGTGAGAAACGACCTCAGTGCCAAACCTTGGGGAGGAACGAGCTGCTCCAGCTCACACAATTTGGTTTGTTGTGAAAGCACCGAGAGTGTCGGCGATGGTTATTGCATCTCAGCGGGGTGATGGTAACCTGATTACCATCAGCCTGCATCTTGGGGTCATTAAGCACCAGGAAAAAGCAACTGGAGTCTCTTAAAGCTTTCTGGAGACATTTGGACTAAAATGGAAGCTCTCAGTGTCCTCAGGCTCTGAGATGTTTTTGCTCCTGTATCTGTGCTCCTCCATCTGCTTTGTGGGAGAGTTTGGAGGAGCCTGGGTGGGAAATCCAGGCTGGACCTTGGTGGCTAAATGTCACTGGTGAAATACTGGGGCTGCTCAGCCAGGATGGTGCAGACACAGGTTAAAATCCTGCCCCGGGGCTGGGGGAGCTCCCCAGGTGGGACCTTGGTAGGATCCAGGTGGGACCTCAGCATTTCTTCCCTGGGATCCTCATTTTCCGGTTTACTAAGTGATCCCACCTGTATTTTCTGAGGGATCCCAGTGGGTCAGCACTGCACAAGGGCTGGAGGTGTCTGAGCAGCTGGGGAAGTGTCAGGAAAAAAAAAGCTAAAGGTGGGTTGCAGGTGAGGAAATCTGGGAGGTAAGACAAGGATGGAAAGCCATGGAGGAGATACAAGGAGCATTTCCCCCCCTTTTCTGCTGGAAGGTACCAGGGAATCCTGCTGCTTCCCACTCAACTCACCCAAAGGAGCCAGACAAAATCCCTACGACCGCTT
>NW_010353831.1:0-1012 GCF_000700745.2 Antrostomus carolinensis | reverse complement strand
GGCAGTTAGCTTCTGCTGATTTTACAGAGTGTAGGTGCCTCAGCAGCTCCTGAAGTATGGCCTTTCCCTTGTTTGTGCTCAAGTTAACTGGATGTAAAAAAAAGGCAGTAAAACACTTCTTCATAGTAACACAGGAACTGATGTATTTGAGATACTGAGGTAATTTGATGGGATGTGTAGGTCCCTCGGAAATCTCCAACAAGGATTCTTCATGTACCTAAATCAGACTCCAATCAGACATTTCTGAGCCTAACTCATCAACTCCAGCATGGCTGGAAACAATGCCAGGAGGAGAATGGAGGATCTCCTGGTGTCACCACATAGGTGTACAGGTCTTTCACCACCCAGACACTACCAGCAGGTCCCAGGTGACAGAGGCAGTTTCCCTTCTGGGCTGAATTGAGCTGTACTGAAATCAGCATCATCTGTCTGAACAAATCATGCTGCTCCTCAGAAGGGTCATTCAAGAGCTGCTTTGGTCAGTTGTGTGGGACATACACCGCTGTACAATCACTGGGGCCATTGGCACTTTACAAAGGTTGGGGTTTTAGATAAGCCTGTTAGAAGAGCCTCAAAGCCTGTTCAATTAACAGACATTTGCCTCTGCAGTGATGTGCCCAGTAACCCCAGCTCTTTCCCACCTAGTGTTAGGGAGGTATATCAGTATTTGTCACTTGTTATTTATGGATAAAAAGGTGGCATTTCAGGTCTCCTGTATTTAACAGGCTTATTAAGCGAGAGGATCAGTTCTTTGCAAAGTTCTTTCTTGCTGTACCACTTGATGGCACACTTGCATTAGCACACTGCAGGCTGAAGGCAGGACAAATCCACAAGCAAATCTTGTCCAAAGTTGTTCCACTTAATTTGTTTTGCATCATGAATGTACCTGTTTAATTGATTAAAGGAATCCAACACTGTAGTATTGAGTAGGAATAAGCAGCGCATACAAAATAATTACACCAAGAAAGCCCTGTATTTTGCCATTTTAATCTCAGATATTGTCTGGATAATT
>NW_010353830.1:0-1008 GCF_000700745.2 Antrostomus carolinensis | reverse complement strand
ACATCTTCCTGCCATTCCCTCTGCTCCTAAATGGATGGGTGACGATCAGTGGCCAAAAAAAAGCCTCTTATGAAGCAGCCATCTAATACCTAAAGAAAGATGTACAAGCATGTGGAAATTATGTAGTCAAGACCCAGGCGTTTCCTTATCGTGACCTTTAGTTTTATGAGATCAAGAATTACTTAAAGCAGATAAGCCCTTGTTTAAAAACTACATCAAGGATAACCATCAGTGGCTGTACTGATGATGAGTAATGGCGGCAGGAGAACTAATCCATAGGTCTCAAAGCGGAGCGTTCTGCTCCGTAACGGCTTTCTTAGTGTCACAGATGTATAACAGTAAGCACAGGTGGAGAACGTGTGGGGAGTCCCCCTCTCCAGCTCTAACCCTGCTCTTTGTAGGTGCACAGACACACTGCCCTCGCAGCGAACACGCAGTCTCAGCAGAACATTCACACCACCACGCTCGCTCGGGCTAAAGGAGAGATCTTGAGAGTCATCGAGATACTGATTGAGAAGATGCCTACTGACGTGGTGGACCTTCTTGTGGAGGTAAGGCTGTTCTGCCAGATCTGCTTGTGGGTTTGCTGTGAGTAATGTGTTGGCCTGGAGTCAGATCCTAGCATTTCCTTCTGTGTGGACCAAAAACCCTTTTGTGTGTGAAGGGGATTTAGTTTTATACCATCCATCTTATTTTTTGAACTTGAAAAGCTTAAATTGCATTGGAATTGCATTAAATTGCATGGCTGGGGAAAAAAAACCCAAGCAAGAGAATTTACTGGAGGCAGGAGTGTGCTTGTTGCACTGGTACTTGAACGTGCCAGAGGATCACACGGGTGTGTTTATCTGTTGTGTTCATCTACGCTGATGAGTGTTGTTGAGGAATGGTACAGGTGATGTAACAGGCAGAGCTCCAGTAACTTACATTTACCAGTAATTTATTGGTTTTTAACTGTTTCTGGGTACTCTGAATGGTTCCAGTGCCCAGAACCAGTGCTGTTATAAACTC
>NW_010353829.1:0-1004 GCF_000700745.2 Antrostomus carolinensis | reverse complement strand
ACATTCTGTGATTCTGTGTAATAGGGTTAGTACATGTGAGGAGTTGCCAGATGTCTTCAAGGCCCCTCTTCTGACCACCGATTCCACTTGCTGCCAAAACTCAGACAAGAAAACGGGCCTCCTGGTCCTAATTGGCTTTGCTTTATTTTATTTATTATTTTATTCATTATTATCTTCTTGCTAGTTCTTGTGATGTGCAGTTGTCAGCTGTAGTTTCTTCCTTTCATTTCCCACTTCCTGGCATTTCCAGGCTTCTTCTGCAGCACTACCCACCAAAAAGCTTGCTTAGTTTTTACTCCTTTTGGGCAGTTCCTCTCATTGGTGGCTCAGCCCGTGCAGTTCAGGCACACGAGGCTTTGAAATATGAATTCTTCAGCCATCTGACTTGCCTTGAGATGAACGTTTGGTGGTGGCATGTGCTCTGCTTGCTGATTAAAATTATTTTCTTGGTAATAGGAGCTCTTAGTATCTCCTCTGATGTGAGGAGGAATAATTAAGTCCTCTCAGTAATGCAAATAAATAATGCCTTTGGAGAGTCCTGAGTGCGTCGTAAATCATCAGAGTTGTGTTCCTGTGATGCCACCTCCTCGTGTCCTGATGCTGAATGATTGCAGCAGGGTTTTACCATGGGTTGTCTACAGATCACCCACTGGCCCTTAATGCCACATGTAGTGTCACTGCCTGAAGAGTCTGGTGACACTCTGGTGTCCCCGATGCCTGGCTGGGACCTGTTATTATTTTCTGTAACCCCTTTTATGAAGTATCTTGGGATTTTTTTAACTGTCTCTCCTCCAAATAGCTCCATCATGGAAAGAAATCTGCTGCCATCTCTCTGGCTGTGCTGAGGTGGAAACATGTGGCCTGATGTAATTCCATGCTATGCTATAAACATATATATACACACACACATTTATGATATATGTGTGGTTTTTAATATCTCTATATATGTCTATCCATGTATATAATAACATTTCAATTTTTATTTATTTATTTGTTTGTTTGTT
>NW_010353828.1:0-1011 GCF_000700745.2 Antrostomus carolinensis | reverse complement strand
AGTGAACAAGGAAACATCAACAGCTTTTAAGATGCAAGAAGACACCTTTCCCTAAGAAGCCTCCAGCTTCCTGAAAATCAGTGATTTAGGAGCTCAACTAAATCACTTTTGAAAAGGAGCTGCTACTCATAAATCACTGAGAGTAGTCATGAAAACCCTCCCTCTGCCATCCTCCATTTTCTGTTTACCTGTGCCAGAGTTTTGCTGAGCTGGCATCCCCTGCACTGGCAGAAATCTTGAAGCTGTTGAAACGCAAAACGTCTAATAAAGAAAATCGATTTGTGGAAGCATTTGTATTCCACACTTCACATGTTCATGAATTAAAACCACCTCACTATGCAAATAAGGATTAGCATTAAAAATGTGTTGAAAATGACAAGAGCTTGAAAGAATGCACAGCCTGCAGCTGAAACAACCTGCATTAAAGAAATGCCACTAACCACTGTGGCTAGATGACTGTCTGCTTCTCATGAAGCCAAGAATATATTTCTAGTCATGAGGGAATAGACTCCTCCTTTTTTTGGATGAAAATCCAAATAATCACAGTGAAAGTAGGTTAGTTCACAAACCATGAGGAATACAAACCATACTTCCAGACTAACACTGCTAACATTAATTCGCATCTAAACATTGACCCTTCAGGACTGCCTGGCTTACAGTATTTCCAGAGCTGTGGAAATCAGCTCTTGCTGCTTAATGACTCATTATCTCCCATTACTTCTCCCCAGACTCAAGAGAACCATGTCTGGTGTGCAGTTCTTTGCCTAATTACAACCATTGCATGAATGTTATGAACAGCATTCTACAAGTCATTTACAACACCTGTTAAAATATACAAAACCACGACTGGAGTCACCTTAAATCCTTTTCCATGATAAAGTGCATGTGCTGAACATGCTTTTAGCAGCGTACTGCAGAAAAGTTTCCAGCATACAATGCTGTGTTTTCTCCAGTAAGAGAATAGATAAATGTCTTTCTAGTTATTTCAAGAAGCTTTGAGTTAACCTATAT
>NW_010353827.1:0-998 GCF_000700745.2 Antrostomus carolinensis | reverse complement strand
AAAAAAAAAAAGGTTTTTTTTATTCTTTCTGTATCCTACTTATGCTAGCTGGAGAAGGGAGCTGAATGTCCAAGAGAGGCAAGTCCTAGGTTGCTGCAGCCCCATAAAGGCTATAAAGTGCAAGGTTGAAACTAAAAGTGTCTGTTGCTTGCTGCCTCTCCAGGGGAAGCTATGTATGGCTGAATTCAATAGGAGCTCTGTTTGAAATAAAAAGAAAGCAAAATCTCAATAACTGGATGGTTTTAAAGTGAAACTAAGAGAATTTCACAGGGAGAGTCAGAAGAAATGAGAAATGCTTCCCTCCAAAACTGCAACAGAATGATAAATTACTTTTGCCTTTCCAAAGCCAAGCAAGAAAACCTCTGCTCACCTCTATTATCTACTGCTCGTCTCTGAAGATACATTACCATATTAATTCATTGCGTTATACAATTTGAGCAACTAAATGAGTTTACCTCATGCCCTCTTAATAGCATTTTCTTCTAATGCTAACTTTAAGTGATACATTTTGGGGGATACTAGAAGCAGAATGCATCAAAAAAATTTAAACTCAATTTTGTTTGCAAATTATGACTTATACCTTCTTGATGAACCAAGTATAGAAAAACCACACAGCCTCTCTGCAGACGAAATGTCTCTTGGCGTTGGGACTGCTGCCATCTCCTGACTAACCAAGGTTTTACTGGGGCAAAAAAGTAGCTGCTATGTCTTGGCCGGTGAAGAGGGACTGTTAGTGTAAAATACAACCACAGCATCACAGAGCAAATGACATGTGTTATGAATTAAGATGGTTACATCTGCAGCCTATCAGAATGGGTGGGGTGGTGCCATGCCACACATCATATCCAGCATGTACCAGGGTGGTCAAAGGGCTCCATCATGAGTAGGCTCACTAGGCAGCAGGCTGCTGGACATGGGGCTTTGGCCAAAGGCCAGCCTACAGAGCAAAATGTCAGGAAGTGTTTTCCAAGCAAAATGTCAGGAAGTGTTTTCCAAGC
>NW_010353826.1:0-976 GCF_000700745.2 Antrostomus carolinensis | reverse complement strand
GTAGAAGCCCTATCCCTGGCTCCTGACCTCCTATCATGTAGTTCTGTGTGGTTCAGCACTACCCTGCTGCTGCCTGAGGCTGCTGCTTTATCCAATTTGCCATGGTGCAAAGGACAATATGTTTGTATTGTGTGATGAGCCAAAATAAGAACACGATGTGCCATAGATTATCAGAAAGCTTTTATGTTTTTACATTTCTGAAGGAACTCAAGCATCCATTTCTTGAGTTCTGTCTAAAGCTTCGTTTCCCCTTTCTGAAAGTAGGCAGGCAGATGCCAAGTCACCTGCATGGCTGTGGTGTTTGTATTCATTAAGCCAACTTTCACTTCAGACATTAATAAATCATTCCTGTTGACTGCTATCTATAGGTTACTGAGTTGCAGAACAACCACTTTACCTTAGAAAAGAGAAGCATTGCACACAAATCTCTGATCATCCATTCAGACAAACAGTACTTTGTTAAGCTTAAAATGTTTCCAAATTTCCTTCTCACAAAGAAGCATTTATAGCTGATACTGATCCAGTCATATTGAAGATCTCAAGGACACAGAAAAAAATGTCTCTGCCCAGAGAAAAGAGGGCTAGGGTGAACAAAGTTTTAAAGAGTGTATTGTGAACAATCCTTTTGAATTTCAGCAATACAGCCAATGATTTGATAGAGACTATTACCATTTCTAGATGAGAACATCAGTTCAGTAGTGACACCTTTAGTTTTTAAAAGTTACATTTTTCCCTTCCACTTAGTTTTGTTGTGGGGAACTCAATCCAGAGTTTATGAATACAGTGTCTTAGATTGTGAGCTTGGCTTGGCCCTTGTGAAGGGCTCCAGTAACTGATTTGATCAATGTATGAAGCCAACACATCTGAGGGGATGTGTTGTCAACAGCTCCCAGAAGGTCTGTGGAAAGAGAGTTCTTAAAGGTACAGGATTAGGACCTGCCTCCATATGGGTGCACGTAGGGTGAGTTCACATTGG
>NW_010353825.1:0-976 GCF_000700745.2 Antrostomus carolinensis | reverse complement strand
GTCAGTTGTCTCATGTTATTTTCACAGACAGAATATATAATTCAATCATTAAACCTTTATTTTCAACTGGTTCTGATATCTCTTGGAACCATATTGCTGCATGTAAATCATGGGCTGTCATCAGTCCAAGACGATGGAAATATCAGCACTGGGTTGTGCTTTCCCAAATCACTTTTGGGTAATCACAGGACAAAATTAAACTTATTCACCAGCTGGGCAATATGAAGGTGATGTGGAACAATCCAATGACACCTGGTTTGCTTGCAGAGTAGGGGTAAGGTATCATTTCAGGGCACCAGGATCTAAAACCAGAAGTTTGGTTCATCTAAATATATTTAAACCTTGTCTGGAATGAAATTTGTGAGTGAAATTTTCCTTTCTTGGTCCCCAGCTCCAACAGGAGTGACTGTGGGCTGTACATGGACAAGTGGCATGAGCAAGTGCATGAGTAAATGCCACCAAAAGTGATGAGGAGGCAAAGGTCTTAAGCCACAGGTAGCAAACGCACTGACCACTGAGGTTGAAGCCACTGTACTGCAATCACCAACAGGGATTTTTCCATAGTCTTAACAGCAAGGGGAATTAAAGTAGAAAAAACATTACAAACTAGTAGTTCCTGTCTATGATTGTATTGTTTCTTTGACACCTGCATGTTTTCCACCCTAACCAGTGAAAATCAATCAGATTTTCACAAAGCTTTTATTTAAAGTCAGCTTCACTTTGAAGATCTGTTACATATGTGTCAGGAAATCGTCACAAAACAGCTGCTTCCACCTACGACTTTAAAAAGAGAACAAGCAGAGGGCCAAAGTGGAGTTTGCACATCTCTCACCCATAAGCTTCTGCATGCTGACCCAGAGACAACTACTTTTTTGTGTTCAGAAAGCCAACACTCCTAATCAGGCCTGGATTTAAAATGTCTGATGAAATTAATCCTAGTCCACCATGATAAAAAAAGGAAATGGTAGCAATGATG
>NW_010353824.1:0-1011 GCF_000700745.2 Antrostomus carolinensis | reverse complement strand
AAATTCTGTAACAACACCTGTGGGGACTTGGGGGATCCAAGACAGTTTTCAGAATCAGTATGTTTGTTTGTAAACAGGGGCTGGGACTTAGGGTGTGTCAGGTTTATCCCTCCAGAGACTAAAGCCTCCAGCTCTCCCAGAGAAAAGGTTGCTGGTGAGTAGCACCTGCATAGGTTACTTACAGTGCTCTGCCAGTGTGTCTGACTCCAGGTAACAGGAGCCATCCGTATGTCCTTGGCTTTCTGGTGAAAAATGCCTGAGCTGCTCAACAGCAACAGAGAAAGCCCCGTTGCTGTTCCTTGATGACTGTGCTCAGTGGGAAAGGCAATTCGGAACTAACATGTGCCAGGTTTCCTCACCAGAATGAGCAGCTAGAGAAAAAGAAATTAAAAATCCCACCAAGCATGATATGTTTAATTTCCCTTTTAAGCAGTTGTAACAAAGGCAAAGGAAGTACCTAAGGCTTTGGGAGAAGGAGAGAGGCTTTCATTCACCTTCTGCCCAAAAGCCTCATCGTTGAACATTTGGTGGGGCTGAGGGAGACGTGTTGTCTCAAACCATTGCCTGCCTGACTGAAAGCAGGACTTTTCTACACGCCCTCTCTTTTACTCAAGACTGTGCCCTCAACTTTGAGATTCAGTGCTTTCTGATTTAAATTTCCCTTTCTCTCCTGGTGAAACTTTGCTGCTTGAAAAGACTAATTAAACATCTATAGAACTAGGACAGAGTGTGACTGGTAGGAACCTTCACTTCCATTACTGCTCCATCAATATTTTTTTACAAGAAATGAGACTATGCCAACACCTAATCTCGGTCTAAGAGCACTTTTTCCCATCCCTTAGCTGACACAAGCTACATTGAATGAGAGTTAAGATTAAGATCCTGGAAATGTAGATAATGTTGATACAAAATCACAGGGGCAGAGAAGGTATTTCAGCCTGGAACCACCTTATTTTCCCTCTGAGTGAATAATACTAAAAAAAACCCCCCAAAAACCACAACACCTTTCCT
>NW_010353823.1:0-1011 GCF_000700745.2 Antrostomus carolinensis | reverse complement strand
AAATATTTTTATGGCAAACATCCAGCTAAGTGAGTAAGAGAACTGTTCTATGGTACTGACTAAAGCGCGAGTCTCCACCATCAGCCATGAGTTGGACACTTGCCCCTCTTTTAAGTTCTGCCAAAACACAGGGCTTCTGCCTGCCACAAGAGTCTGATTCAGCCCCAATCGCCAAAGGAGCTGGTGTGAAATGCCATGTTTTGGTTGGTTTGGAAAGTGCTTGCAATCAAATAGAAAAACTGGCATATTTTAACGTAAAAAACTTGCAGAGACAACCAGCAACAACAACTACTATCTACGTCAAACCACACACACCACAGCTGTGACCAGCAAACTGAACAGTACAAGCCTCAGCTTTTCTTTAATTTTATTTTTTATAAATTAGGTTGATTAAGAACAGAAGGAAGCAATGACTAATCCTCAAAATAGAAAAAAAGGTTGGGTCAACGTGACATTGGCAGGAAAAAAAGTTGTCAAGGGACATAGTCATTTCAGCTCAGCAGCACTTGTGCTTATCAAATCGTAAAACATCATTTCAGATTTAGACAAAGTGACAATTGTCCAGTTCAAAACCTTTTACTTCTTTAAGCTATTAAATTTTAAGTTCCTCAACAAGAGAAATTTCTTTATGAAAACACAGCAGCAATGCAGGAATTTGCCATCTGAACTCATACACTTTTTAAACTTTTAAACCAACAGGGCAAGAGGCACGAATCCAAACAGACCTTAAGGTGCTAACTCAAACCCATTATTAATTCATCAACTAGAACACAAGAAGCTTTTCTGTATTTGGTGTTTTTCAAGTTATGGATGTGATTCTTCTCTTCCTCAGTATATAAAATGAGAGCCCACCCAGCTCCAGGTTTTAATTGCAATCCTCCATCTGCCTCAGAAGGCATCGTGTAAACTTCACTGATGGTGGCAGTTTCAGAGATTAAAGGTGAATCACCTTTAATGAGTTACCTGCTCAGCATCCACTTCTTGCATGTCCATGCTGAGCTATCAATAGCA
>NW_010353822.1:0-1010 GCF_000700745.2 Antrostomus carolinensis | reverse complement strand
GGGGGGGGGGGAACAAAAAAAAAAGTTGGACTCAACCACTTCTCTCCCAAAATGTTGAGTATGATCCATTATTCCTTCTTTCTTTGGTGTGTACAAGAAACCTATCAACTTAGTATTGAAGTGCTGGGATAAATGGAATAAAATGACAGAGAAGAAAAATGGAGAAAGAAAACCCAAAGCATTGACTAGGAAATGTGTGGTCTGACAGTTAAAGATCCAGCTCTGCGTGCTCTACCAGCTGTCAGGGCAGAGGTGCCACCAGGTTTGCAGCACCCTTGGGACAGCTGGTGTAAAACGTACACGCACGTGCAACGCGGTCCCGCTACCGTCACTCGGTCGTTCCGATTTGGAAATGGGTCCAGAGGCGATGGCTGACTTCACATCACTTCAGCATCTCCAAAGGACTAGGAGATGGGTAAAAGCAAGATGCTACATCAATGGAAAGTGGTAGGAGAAGAGGGCACACGGTGCCATCTCGCCTCTTTGGGCTGTGAGATGCATTTGGCTTCAAGACAAGTGCAATTATGTAGTAAAACTGTTTTAAAATAGATTAATATGCTTAACTTTTAACAGTGCCCTTCAGCAGAAGCACACAGCACGGGCCACTGCCGTGCACGAGAGGAACCACGAGCAGCTCCTCAAGGTTGAAGAGCTGGGAAGCACTGGAGGAAACATATAGATGCAAACTGGGGGGTTCTAAGCGAGTGGATAAAAAGTGATAAGAAAATAAGCAGCAGCTGAAGCAAAGATTGTGGAGGATATGAAAGAAGAAACACTCCAACCACAGAAGAAATAAAAGGTCAATGAAGGGAGACGGTGACTTCTCCAAGAAATTGCACAAGTGCTTTCCTGACACAAATACTGACGGGAGAGACAGATGTAAAATTAATTCAGCTCCCTGCCCTGTTAGCACAGAGACACAAGGAACTTCTAAACACTGAGAAAGGAGACATGAAAAAAGCAGGATATCTTAAAAGTTTGGCCCCTGCTGCTCCCCAACCAAAAAAAAA
>NW_010353821.1:0-1010 GCF_000700745.2 Antrostomus carolinensis | reverse complement strand
GGTCTGAAGTTGTCTGATCTCCTCTCTGGATAGTTCCTATTCTCATTCATGTGGGAAATACTAAAACTATTGGCACATTTTACTAAAAAATCCCAGATTATGACAACAAGGAATGCCTTCAAGTAGTTGAGAGACACAGGCCTGTCGTTCATGCTTCATGCAGTAAGATTCACAGAATTTTAGTATTTATTTGAAAGGTAAGTTTAAAGTAACATTAGATCTGAATGAGAAGGGGAATACACAATATTTTTACAGAAGCAGACAGAAGCAGAGGCTTAAGGTGAAACAGAAGGATAATTCTTAATTACAGGGAAATTTAAGCACAAATTAGAACAGTCAATTTATCTATGCTAAAAAGTATTCATCTCCTATCCCCACCCACCACCAAAATAAAAAATAATCTGGCTGTATACTTACTTAACAACCACTTCTGTATCTATTTCTTCTATCTGCGATACCGTATTAACCACACACTGTCAAATTTAAAGGGGAAAAAACAAAACAAAACAAAGATCTTAGCTTCTTTCTAACTGCTGCTGAGTTTCATAACATACACAATAATCCTCAAGTGAAATAAGGAAAAGTAAAATAATAAATGAACGACACATTTGTATCATTTAACAACTTGGTTCTCTAAAAACAAACAAACCAAAAACCCAAAAGAAACCCCCGAAGCCAGTCCCCCCAAACATCTATTTGCAAAATACAGATGATCTAAATGTTCCCAACTAGTACTAAGCTCTGGAGGGCACGCTGGCTCCATCTCACAGGGACCTGCTTTGCTGAGCATGGATGCTGAGCACCACTTCAAAAAACTCTCCTAGGTCATGTACTTGAGATTAGCAGCCACACCCTTCCCCTTTCCAAAGTGACTGACTTTAGAAAACATTGGTTTGCTTCATGTTCTGCTTTAAACACAGGACTTGGGAACTAACCTACCCTGAAAGGAACAGCACCCTTCCACCACAGGGAAGCATGGAAGCACATGCCTACAGTCATAGAATCCCAGA
>NW_010353820.1:0-1009 GCF_000700745.2 Antrostomus carolinensis | reverse complement strand
AACTTAAAAAACCCCCAACAAACCAAACAAAAAAAAACCTCCCCAAAAACCCCCAAAAAACCCAACAACAAAACCCGACAAAATCCAAAACACAATCAAAGAGTAGGCAAAGAAACAGTGCCATTAACATCATTTCCTGTAGACTTGATGAGAATGGCATTAATATTACTGAGATAGTATCTAAAGAATCAAAACTAAAGTGCATAGATCTACAATTTGATAGCGGGGGGGGAGGGGAAAAGCAAATTTTAGAAGGATGTGATAGGCTTTGCTTACTGTCTTTCTGCAGTGAGGAGAGGAAAGGACAAGACAATATCCTGATTGGTTTGTGTTTTAAAGACAGGAACAATTAAACATCACTGCAAAGAACAAAAGCAGTCAATAAATTTTCAGGAAGAAAATTAGGTCTGTTTTCACCATGAAAGTGTTCTAGGACTGTGAGAGAGATACTGAAGAGCAATAATATATGAGATTTGACCTGAGGAATATGAAAGATTGATTTGATTAGAAGTGGAGTTTAAATTCATATAGGCAAATAGACTCATTCAGGGAGGATTTGCAGAACGAAACAGTAAATCATTTATGTAAAGATAAAAAAGAGAACTAGAGAAAAACAGAATAGTAAAATTCCAGAGAGTACAGGATATGAGTGAGGAAAAGACAGTGATTTTATCTAAAATAGAGAAAATAAGAATTAATTATAGTCTTAGAAGCCTGTATGAAAAGAAGCCACTTCAGACACTGACAAGATAAATTTTGATGGTATAAGCAAAGAGATAAGTTTGTCTTGATCATTAAATAGCAAATACTTTATAAATAGTCAGTAATATCAGTAATCTCAGACATGTTTCCTCTACCTTTTTGGCTAGATGAATAGTAGCTGTAAAAATGTAATGTGATATATCTTGAAACTAATGTGTCAGTTGTGTTGTAATTGCTCTGAAAACAGGAAACAATATTACCCAAAAATAATGACAACATATCAGCGTACTGGAAAAAAAAAAAAAAA
>NW_010353819.1:0-1010 GCF_000700745.2 Antrostomus carolinensis | reverse complement strand
GATATTGGACTGTGAGGACGCTGTAGGATTTTTTGGGCTGGGCTTTCTAAGCAACCGTACAAAGTGCTCCCTCTCTTCTAGTGCTTCATACAACCTTGAAGTCACAGCTGGTCTTTCAGAAGGTTAGATGTTTGTGAGAGGACTTGTATATTGACAAGCAGCTAGATTAAGAAGGGATATTGGAAATACTGTGGTTTGCTTGAAAAAAAAAGAAAAGTCATCTGATCTCACTGTGCTGCTAGTGATGCCGAAACCCATGTTAATATGGGCTACGAGCTGTTCGTAGCTGAAATGTGTTGGCTTCCAAGCCCATTGCAGACCACACAGAGCTTCAGAGCAGATTAGCGCTATAGGGTCCATCCCCATGCAGTAGATGCTGGATGGATCACCCTGAGTGATGTCACTCCATATGCAAAAGTGCTGAGTTTAGACACTTCATTGTGGCAAAGCGGTAAAATACAGCGTCTGCCAGTAACCTGTGGTGAAGTTGGTTAATGTATAAATACAGCCAGATTCAGCTATGTAAAGGAATACTCAAGGCAAAGTTCCACTTAAACTGCAAGACTTATTTGCACCAAGAGGCTGATAAAGGTCTGGGGTTTAGTACCTGCTGCACAGCTTAGAGTCTCCCAATACATGTAAAGGTGAGTTGTAGCAAGACCCGTAAGCCAACATGTAGGGCGTGATCCAGAGGTGATTCTGAATGGGGTTGCTTAGCATGTAGCTGTTACAAAATGAATAAATATGTGACGAGGTGGGCCTTAAAAATCTGTTGGTTCTTTCCCTCTTCTAGGGAACACAGCTAGCTGCATTGGCTTGGTGTTGATCTGACCTTTCCAAGATTTCTGAGTCTGTCCTCATAGCAGCTCTTTGCCAGGTTGCTGTTTGTGCCCAGCCTCTTTGACAAACATCTCTTCCTGCCTCCACAGCCTTTTATCTCAGCTGTTGTTAGCCAGCACTTAGCTGCAGCTAACTGCATTCATTTTAGTTTTTTTTAATTTTTTTTTTTT
>NW_010353818.1:0-1009 GCF_000700745.2 Antrostomus carolinensis | reverse complement strand
AAAAAAAGTTTCACGTTTGCACCTAAAAAATCCTGAATATTATAGAGATAATTCAAGAACAGTGCTGGCTAAGTAAATATGCTTTCAGCAGTTCTCAAGAAGCACTAGAATCTGAAGCAGTCTATCCTTTACCAGTTTTGCTTCCCTAATGCCAGTATTAAAATGATAGAAACAAAGACAGTTGTTATTCTAACAGAATACATATCTAAAATTTATTGAAAAAAAAAAAATATTGTGTACATGGAGTAAATTTGCAAATTGTTATGCTGAGACGACTAATGTAATGAAGAAATGCTGACCAGATTATGGTAAAACTGTGTTTCCTTCTCTTTCTCAATTACTTCGTGTTCTCACACTGCCTACTCCTGCCAGATTAAAATGACTTTAATGACTTGGATGAATGGCATCAGGAGTTAACAGAGCTCACAAAGTCTCCAGTGAGATTGTTGCTCTGCATTTTACTTCTGTTAACAAAATTAGATATGAGTTGCCTGTGTGTCCTCAAAAGGATTGTTTCCTGTATACAGGGCTTCCCACAGAATATAAAAGCAAGATAATGCTTTTCAAGAATTATTTCTTAAGTGATAAATTACTCAAATTTCTTTAGACTATGAATTACTGAATAATTTACCCAGAGGATAATGATGTATGCCTCAATAAAACAATGTTTGGTATAATTACAATTTTATTCACAAACCACTTAGCTCATGATTTCTTAGATCTTGATTTTGTTATTTTTTTCTTAGACAAGTAGAACCCTTAACATCCTCATTGAGCAAAGTTTAAAGTTGCCAGCTTGGATACCATTTTCACTGAAGTTACAAAAAAAGTGCAGCTAAACATTTACTTTTGGGTTAGAAAGCATGCTGCTATGATGGTGTTGAAATTAATGTTGGAGCTAGATGCAATTGGCCAAGAACATTGTTCTGTGTAATTCTTACTCAATAGAGTGCACCTTATTTCCTACAATGTAGTTGTTTACTACATAAGAACATTGGTGTGGCACACA
>NW_010353817.1:0-1006 GCF_000700745.2 Antrostomus carolinensis | reverse complement strand
ATCATCCTGGTGGGTCCCTTTCAGCTCACAATATTCAGTGATTCTGTTTAATTCCACAAGATTGAGTCTGTTTATCTACTCCTAAAATGGGAGTCAATAAACTTCCATTTTATTCTAATAATTATGGGAAAAACTCAGGAGTCCTCTCTGCTCTTGAGGGAGTTTATGGGCAGATGTAGCACAGCAGCAGGTCCCCAAGAACAGCCCTGTTTCACACATGGGGTGAAGTTAAAAACAAACAAAAAATCCAGCCAAAGTGGAGTCCAGTGAGTTCCACCAGCTTTAGACCCAAGGTCTGAAAAAAGACCTTCTGCCCTTTCAATCTTTTGAAATTAAGAGATCACTGAGGACTACCATGGGAGACAGAGGAGTCCTCAGCAGGATGCTGAACACAGATTAAAGAAGAGAAGACAGTTCTTGTTTTGTCATACGATTTTGAGTGGCACGCATGCCAAATGGGAAGCCTGAGAGGATTAGTGGGATTAACTGATTGCTCTTCTCAATCCAACAAAACCAGGCAACCATCTCCTCATTTGGTGATGAGCCTTCCACAAATGAGACAACAGGATCAGAGAGAGAGAAGGCAATATTATGTTGGCAGGACTCTTACAGAGACCCAAGGCAGGAAGCAGAGCATGTGGAGGACAGCTGACCCAGCACCACCTCCAAGACACCTCTTCCCACATTCTCAGCAGGCTCCTGTTGCTCACAGCAAGGTGTGCCAGTCTTGGTGTGCACAGCTGATGCTTTCAATATTTCCAGGTGAAAAGCTGGCAAAGGTACAAAAATCCAAGCCCTAGTCTGCATGTGTAAGTGATTTCAGTAAGTAATGTACTGTAAGAAATCAAACAGCCTGCAATGTTTAATTCATGAACCTTCTTTCCACAGGGAGCGGATATGAAACCAATCACGGTTTGATTCATTTTGTCTGTTCCTATCAGTCCACCAACACATGGTTCAAAATTCCAGGTAGTGTGAAAAGGTGACACTAATTACTTGGCAGCAC
>NW_010353816.1:0-1008 GCF_000700745.2 Antrostomus carolinensis | reverse complement strand
AAAGCCATTAAACAGCTGTCAGACTGAAAGCACTTAGAGTATCCAAACGTGTCGTTAAGGGTACCAGTTATCCGCCGCTGCCAACGTGCCAGGAGAAGGAAGACGTGCCAGAGCTGTTCAGAGTCCACATGGGATATTGCTATTGATTTTACATACTGGGTGCTCAAGATAGTACAGTTCTTCACAGCAGGATAAAACACTCAGAGACAAAGCTCGATCAATTCTGGGATGTACTTAAACCAGGTACCTAAAGGTGCGAATCTACTAATAATTTTGGGAGCTATCCAGCCTCCCTCGAAAAGGCAGCAGCACTGCTAAAGGTCTTTCTGATCTTACCCCACCCCTTTTCAATCCATCATCCAAACTGGGACCATATTTTTCAGGCTACTTTTCTCACTGGTTGTACTGAGGTTGTACTGATAAAAACTAACGATGCGGGTTTTTTTAGCCTCGATAGTTGATGTATATCAATTCAGGGTTTCTGATTATATTTTCAAGAGTCTTTTCTTCAGGTGTCAAGTCTGGGAAGCAGTAACTGCAAATTATTCCTTTGGTGCCAAATAACTTTTGATTTGTTAGGGCTGTCAGATTCCTTAAATAGCAGTTGTGGTGGTGATTATTTGAAGTTTTGGAGAGTAAGATGAGGCAGAATAGGCTGTGAAAAATAACACGCAGCTCTTCAAGTCGTGACTTTGTTAACAAATGCTCTCCCTTGGGCAGCCCCATTGCTATCGTATACCCTGCCAAGCGTTTGTGTACAGCCTGGGAACAGCAACAGGAACACGAAACCCATTGCACGTGATGAGCCAAACCAACTTGTGTTAATGAAGACGGGACATAGGCCGTGTGTCTGTAATGTGCTGGACAAGTATGAAAGGAAATTTTCTGTATTTTTGTGACTTTTATGCAATTCTTTGCCTCATTAACTTCCAGTAGCAGTGAGTTTCACTGTTGAAGTCATATTTGCATGTTAATGAGCTGCAGCCGCATAGACGCGTTAGCTGTCTG
>NW_010353815.1:0-1004 GCF_000700745.2 Antrostomus carolinensis | reverse complement strand
ATGTCGGGAACTGAGGAGAGACAGATTAGGGCCAGCACCAGCAACTGGACAGCATCCAAGCAGTGTACATGCTAGACAACCAACAAGCTTTGTAGGGAGAAGCAGAGAGTCCTAGTGCATAAACACACATACACACAATGATCTTAGGTTAATGTATCTAATGCCACAGGTTAGGTAAATGTAATTTCAACAATGCATCTTAAATAGCTGTCCAGGAAAGGAGTGAAATTGGGAGAGCTCCTGATTGTTACATAGCAGAAATTTTACTTCATTTACACACAAATTATGAGTCCTTCCTGTTTTAGGTACTATTTGCTCTTGAAAAAGGTCTATGACTGAAGGGGTAGATACTAAATATACTATGCAGGAAAACTGTCACAGGGAAAACCACTAGAAATTGCAGCATCTAGATCCTGACTCCACTGATCTTTAGATGCATTAGAAACCACTGTCTCACACCAAGCAAGAAACCCTGATTTCAGATCTTCACAGGGCTGCTTGCAGTGTCTTTATTATAACATTACATTTTTTTCAGCTGCTGTATTTATGGATGGCTTTCTTTTCCATTGTTAATTGACTGCTTGGTTTTAGATCGTTTGATCTATAAAAATCACTATCTTGAAACCTTCAATTTTATTGAGTTTTAGAATAATTTCTGTTTATTGCTGGTCGGTAGAATTCTGAGGCTTTTTAAAATTTTGTTTCTCATGTGACAGTTTATTTTCACAGTTCTATTTTCACAGTGTAAAGCCAAGTAGCATCATATAGGAGCCGCTTGCTCCTGATATATTCTACTCTGAAATATATATATAAAATTTTTACTGAATTCACTGGTGATTCAAACTTCTTCTATTTGCTTAAAAGCAATTAGTATTTTTAATTATTTATCAAAATGGTCTTTGAAAAATCTATTGTTAGACATTTCCTCTACCCTGTGATTTGCTTATGAACCTGGAACCCAGTTTGTAACATATTATGTAATAATTTAAAGCACTGAAAAAAAA
>NW_010353814.1:0-999 GCF_000700745.2 Antrostomus carolinensis | reverse complement strand
CCCCACTCCACTGCAGGGCAGTGAGCGAGCAGCTGGGTGGTGTTTATTTGCAGGCTGGTGTTAACCACAACACCAATGAAGTAGTATTTGAAACAGGAAACATTATTTTCCTTTGCAAAAGTAAGGAAATAAGCAGGACAGACATTTTCATAGGAAATATGTTTGCTGTATCACAGAGGTTATTTGCTGTATCATAAATGTTGTCTTGCATAGGGAGAGAAAAGGGACATGGCAGCCTGTAGCACGAGGAAAGAAAGAACTTTATTAGGTCCCAATGTGAAAGCCACTTGCTTGTTTGTAAAGTTACATATATCCAGAATATTATTAATATTTCTATGGAATCAGATGTCAACAAAAAGTACTTGCTGATCACACACTGTGAGTGATCCATAAGGGGGGAAAGGAGAGTGGCTTTATAATGGAGAAATGAATATCAACACTGTCACAGGAAGAGATCAGAAGCCAGAGGTATTATGTCTAAATGTGACTATGTCCTTTTATGCCACAGGAACCTGTCTGGAGAAGCTGTTCCACTGTGGAGGGACACTCCTGTGGTAGCTCCCACGTGCAGCTTGGAGGTTCACCTCAGCTAAGGAGGACATCAAGGAAACCTGTGGGGCCAGACATGCCAAGCTGGAAATTTTTGTGCAAAGTACTTTGTTCTGATTTTCCTGGAGGTGTAGTAGCAGCCCTGGTAACCCTCAGCTACCTGCAGAAGGCAGGTGTGGCCAAATGGCTCTTACTCTCCTTCCAGACCCAGGTGAGGTGGGTTAAGAGCACAGACATTGCTCCTTGCTCTGCCACCGATGTGCCAGACTGGTCTCAGACAACTCGTCTGCACACGGATCAGTGTCTGAGTGATGGACCTGGAGCTTGAACACACGTGCACATGAACACACAGTCACCTGAGTGGCACTGCACAGCTTCCTATGAGAACTGCTGCAGCACGCTTTTGAGCTGTGTAGACGCAGGACCTGGAAAACAATCTTTCAATAACTG
>NW_010353813.1:0-1006 GCF_000700745.2 Antrostomus carolinensis | reverse complement strand
ATGGCAATAGCTTCCCCACATAAGAACACACATTGCATGTTCCCAGCCAAGTGCACCAGGAGCTGAGCCCAGCCCAGCTTCCCCTCTTAACAGCTAAGCTGCAGGGTCCCTACCCCCTTGGATCCACAAAGGTTATTTTCAAGGTAAAACTTGTAACTACCTTAGTTACAAGTTCTGCCTTTGTGAAAAGGATCTATAGTAGAAAAGTTCAGCAAAAACTGAACAAGAGAGACTTGCAACAGGCTAGAAAACACTGCATTCACCATGGATGTTCTACTCCAGCCTTAGAAAGGGGGTCAAACACTTGGTGCACCGCTCTGCAGCGTCAGCCAACACCAACTGTCCCTCTTACTCAGCTCTTTCACAAGAGATTTCAGAAGCTTACCATCTCACTTAGAAACATGGTAAAATACTTTTCTTTCACCTATCTAGTGAACACAGGCTGTTTAAAGCACTCAGGAACACCAGGACCTCAGAGTCACACTGCCGTGTTTAATACAGACAAGCTAACTGCATTTTCCTCCTGGGGGCCACCAAAGCTATTACCTACACTATGAGTAACCAGTGCACGGCTTGTACACCAACCAGGGGCTAATAAATGCCCAGGCAATGGAAGGAACATGGAGACAACGGTATCAAGGCGGGTGGGGGGGATCTTGAATCTCACCCTTCTTAAGGACTCGGTAGTTTTACGAGGGCTGCTTAAAAATATAAACTGTAGTATTTTAGGTTCATAGTCTCTAAGGTAAAATACGAACCTGAGCCTTACAGACTCAAGGTCTGCTTTTTGAGTTTAGCCTTCAAAGAACATAACATTCTTTATAAAAATTAGAAGGTTTTTTTGTGGAGTTTTAGGTCTAGGAAAATACCCGCCAAAATCCTTTGGGAAACGTGTAACACAGATCCCAGATTTAAAGATACTTTCGCATTCGGAGTAAAAGCCTCAGCGAAGGGTTTCTGGGGCAGTCAGAGCAGGGGAAACCCTGGGGACGGGGCAGCCGTGGGC
>NW_010353812.1:0-1002 GCF_000700745.2 Antrostomus carolinensis | reverse complement strand
CATGCAAAAGTCTCCGCTTTGCAAAGGTGAGAAGACAAGGGAAGCAGGAGCTCAGTGGAAGCTTTCCTTTAGTTCAGAACAGGTAGTGTTACTGTCACCATGCAGCTACTGCATCGCTTGTGATGAGTCAAGGGAACCATTTTCATAGTTTTGCAACAAGAAAATCTCATCATGGCATTGAATTCAGAATATTTTAATGACTCATCAAAAAAGTCCACCAGTGATCACTGACGATGATTTCCAAGTAAGACATTTTCAATAACCTGCAGGATAATCCAGCCTAGCTGTGCAGGCCTGTAGTCAGCCATCAGCCCTCCTCCTCCACTCACAGACACCAATAATTCTCTTATTTTCTTCCCTTGCAAAGAATGAGAGGCAACAGCAGATGTATTAACATTGTCAATTCACACAAAATAGTATTAAAATTACATCAATATGCTGCAATTTTTGGACTCCTTGGAGAAGTTGCACGGATGTACAGACTTCAGGGCTGTGCTGCTGTGCCAGAGCCACAGACCTCGGTTGCCCGCTGGGAGCTCATGTATTACATGTCAGCAGTGGGGACTGCAAAGGGGTTGCCTGCATGTTGCATAGTAAGCTTTCCTTCCTGGTATTGCAACAGCAAGCATGAAGGCCAATGCAACAACAAAAGATGACAGCAGGTAGCAGGAGACAGAGCCAGTCAACCTGCTGCTCTGCAAATTCTTACCCCAAAATCGCTATTGCCAAGGGACTGAATGGCTCAGATGGGAGGTGACAGGGTACAGCTATTTTCTCCCCCACTAGAAATCTAGAAGCTCTGTGACCAAGCTTTTAAAAAGCCCAAACCCTTTTGTCTTCAGGAGGATCACTTGCCATATTATGTGAATTTAAACCCAAACAAATCAAAGGACAGTGAAAAAGATGAAATAAAAAGGTTAAAATATCTTCCTACTCAAATGGTAGTCCATTATGCCTCCCAGCCAAGTTGGTTTTTTTTTTTTTCCTTTTTTTAAAAAAAAA
>NW_010353811.1:0-1005 GCF_000700745.2 Antrostomus carolinensis | reverse complement strand
AAAAAAAAAAAATTTGCACACCTAGCAGAAGCCAAAGGAGTAGTAAAGCAAGTTTTGCTTCCTTTGAATATGGACTGCATGTTAATTCACAGACTTTTTTGCTTCAGTTAATTATGAGAATTTTTTTTTAAAGAAATGCTGACCTATCAAAACTGTAAGGTACTCAAATAAACAGTTACATTTTGATGATGGTTATTTTAAAATAACTCATGATGCTCACCTAAAATTGAAAATGACAAAAGGAATCTCTTCTATTTGTTTTCTTCCAGATCTTTTTTAGAGCAAAGAATTAATCAAAAACAATGTGAATCTATGAAATATTTCTTTGCTGTTGAACCCATTCTTTTCAAAATCATATCCAAAAGGAAAACAAATAAAAATTTCATGTATAAATTTTCCCATAACACTGTATGACTCTAGTCACTGTTGTGTGAGACCTCATAGGTTCATAGGGTCACGGTGCAGAAAGGTGAGCGTCCAGGTAGGTTTGTCAGATCAGCCATCATCCAGAACTGGTCTTTCCTCAGATCTTTGCTTCCAAGATAATTTTTTTCCCATATGAAAATAAGGAAAGGCAGAAATTCTAGAAAGATTGGAAGAGGGCTATTTGAATAATGAAGATAATTTCAAGGCCTTAAGGGTTTCAAAACCACATTTGAACCCTTTGGTAACTCAATTAACACAAGGACAAATGCCATCCTCCTTTCTCCCAGTCTGCATTGTGGCAGCGTTTCTTGGCAGAGACAGCATGGCAAACCAGCAGCCTTCCTCAAACACAGCATGGCTGTACCAGGAGGGAGTCAGGCTACCGCAGTTCTTTTGCTTCTTTTGCTTCTGTGGTTCAGAGTCTGGGTCATGCTGATTTTTATGTCAACTGATTTTGAGCACAGACTGCACTGGTACAGAGAGAGAAGAGGACCGGGCTCCACAGCATTGTTCACTGATCATTTGGCCCAGGATCTCATTGAAGCTTAACATACAGAATCACAGAATGGTAGGGGTTGG
>NW_010353810.1:0-998 GCF_000700745.2 Antrostomus carolinensis | reverse complement strand
GCTTTGTAATTTTTAGCAAGAACACAAGAAGAGGATGTCATTGATATATTTCGCTTGATGGAATGAGTTTTAGCTACTACTGTCATTGCCTGCCTTTGCACAAACCTTGGGTTATTCTGTGTATTCAGTTTGCTTGCAAGGATTTGGTACTGACATGCTTCAAAACAAGCTTGGTAGAAAAACAAGAAAATAATGTCAGAAGGATTTTATTTCACAAGGAAAAAATCACTAGTGCAAGGAAGAAAAGAGTTAGGCCCAGAGTCATCTGCACTGGCAACTAACCCCCTCCAAATAAATTGTTGGACAAAGTATTTGTTGTACTTTATAAGGCTAACACCAAGGCTTTTCTTTTGAGTAATTTTGCGTCTGCACAGGTGGGTAACTGAGATTAGAATAAACGTCTGGTCTGTGTAATCGAATCTGTACTTCTTATCAGCAGTAGTGAGAGCTCCCACTTGCAACTGAAGGTCTGTTGCCTGTGTTCTGGTTTGCATGCAAAGCAAGACAATGCTACAGAGTTCTCAGTCTAGTTATCCAAGGCAAAATAGTGTTGGGAGGAGAGAGAATGGTCCAGAACAAGCAATGAATACACTGGGTAGAAGAATAGCAAAGAAGAGAAGATACCCAAATCTCATGAGAGTTATGATGGCCTCATATTAGAGCATACCATATTTTGTAGCTCGGTGGCATCCACTGCTGTGTTGTATTTTCTACAGTGAAACTCCAAACCATTGAGAACATGGGAGTGTGTATCATTTTACCCAGATGAAGTACACTGAGAGAACTGCTGTGGAAGAGCAGAATATTAGCTTCTCCTTTCATGTCTTTCTAGGATAAAATGCAGCCCATTTCCACATGTCTGGAACTGCTGCATCTTAATTCAAGAAAACTGAAAGTTTCATGAATCTCAACCAAATGCTAACCCTGCCCATTTTGGATGGTGTTCATTGCCCTGATCATCTGATGCTTTCTATTTATTTATTTATTTATTTATTTAT
>NW_010353809.1:0-1004 GCF_000700745.2 Antrostomus carolinensis | reverse complement strand
GGGTTTTTGTTGTTCATTTCAACATTTTAATTTGACTTGCCATTAGCATGCTGCTGGACATCCCAGACCATTTAAAAATATCACATATTGATACAACTGAAACCCCAATAAATTAAATGCAAAGAGGAGTGAGGAGAAATTTTTAATGAGACCATGAAAACAAAAGGTTTAGTAGTACACAGGGATACTGAAGGAGTGTGGATGTTCCATTTTTTGGGGGACTCTGGCTACTCTCCTCTACTTGGCAGTCAGGCACCAAGAGCTAAGTGTCTGTTGTGCCCTCAAACACTTTGTTGAGGAGGCTTTGTCCAGGACTCTTGGATTAAGATGCTGGGATTAAGTTTTTTTCTTACAGTCTCCCTTCTAAAGAGTGAGGCTTGCACTAAGGCAGCCGAGGCTATCGGGGGGTCAGGGCCTTGGCAGTGACTTTTGGTGTGAAGGCTGCACTGAGGGCAGGTCTCTGGAACGAGGGGAGATCACAGAAGTGTTTGCTGCCTGGAGTTACAAACACTGTTTGCAGGTATCAGCCTCTGGCAGCAGGGGGAAAACAGGACTGGCACCTGGTCAGTGCAGTGCTTGGAGAAGGCTGGTCCTTCTTTTCTCAGTTTCTCTGCCCTTCTCCTCCTCTTCTTAAAGTTTGCCTATAACAACCTCCCAGAGTTTTGGCCCCCCAGGGAGTCTGCACACAGAGGAGGACTAGAGCAGCCACTCATGTTGGCTATTCTGGAGGCTGTGGGGAGCAAATGAAGTTTGCCAGCTCCTGCAATGCCCAGCTCTACAGCACAGAAGACCCCACACGCCCTCTCAGGCCTCGCCGCTTTGCCTTCTCTCCTCCTGTAACATTCATCTTTCATCTCCCACTCACAGCTACACATTCAGGAAGACAGAGCTGTGTGTCTGCTATGCTGGGCCATGTCCCGTGTCACTGACAGGTTCTGGATGGCATTCCTCCCAAACCCTCAAAGTGACATGGAACAAGCAGAAGGCAACATGAATATCTGGAG
>NW_010353808.1:0-993 GCF_000700745.2 Antrostomus carolinensis | reverse complement strand
ATGTTTATTACTGGTACCACAAACTTCTCAGAAGGAACTCATGGGCACTAAAAACTAGAGGTTTGCACATTTAACAGACATGCCTAAAACCAGTCCATGCAAAAGAGTTTTGTTCCCATACATTCATCTATAAGCAGCTCAACTCTAGAGGGTTAAACCAGCAGCTGTCTTCCTAAAAAACAGTGGAAAGTTACCACGGTTCTTCAAATCTTTTTTTCTAGAGGAGTCTCACAAGTTACTCACACTGGTCAAAAAGCTACTTAGTGCTGCTGTTATTTTGTATTAACCTAAATCTGGATAAAAAGTTTAGCTTGTAATGATACTCTGTCATGTCACTTGTCTAAAGCACAAGATTTATTATTATGGGCTTTTATTACAAAACCACCTCGAAGCCACAAGCAAGAGCACCGTGCCAGGCATCACGTAAACGTGCAGCAGGAAACCTCACCACCTCAAAGAGTTTGCAATCAGATAGGGAAGGGAGACACAAAGTGAAAAGAAGGGAAGTGGCATGACCTGATCACTTCACAGGACAAATGGAGGATGTATTGAAGCTTAGAAAGACTAAGCTTCCTTCTCCCACAACTTTAGATTTAGCACCACAGCTATTAACATTATAGGGCTTTTTAGGCATGCCAGGGCTCACAGCACCAGGACTGAAGCAAAAGGGATTGTCCATCTCCAGTAACTTAGTCTAAAAAAGATGTAGGAACTGAATGTGCATCTCTCCTACGTCCTACCTGAGATTTTAATAACCTCAGCTTTACCCCATTTTTACACCTATCCACCCTTCTTCTTGTGACAGTTGGTGCTACCCTGTTCATGGTTTATATTAATTCAAGATCCAAATCTAGTGCCTAGATTTCCAATCTTTGTAGCACAAATAAGATTAATTTTTAATTTTAAGGCCCTGATTCAGCAAAACATTCAACTACGTGCTTAATTCTATCCCTATTCAGTAAAGTACTTAAGTATTTGCTTAATTCTCATTTA
>NW_010353807.1:0-1000 GCF_000700745.2 Antrostomus carolinensis | reverse complement strand
CAAAAAAACCCCAAACAAACAAACAAAAATACTCAAGAATTTATTTAACCAGTCTTTTAAGCACCTATATGGCAGACATGGATTTGACAGATTTGTGTAGCAGGTCAAAGCATATGAAAATAACAAATGAGGCAAAAGCTTTTATTTACACATTAAATCAAATCAAACAAGTCTATATTATCAATATAATACATTTTAAAAACCCACAAGGATTGTTCTATATCAAAATAATTTATTAACAGAAACTGCTATTCAGATTCTTAAATATATGTATATGTGTATATATCTATATGTTCTGGATCAAACAATTATTGGTCTTAAAGCATGAATTAATTCAGAGGTTCAAGGACAGGGTATGCAGGAGGTTAGACTAAATAACCAAAACAGTTCTGACTCTCAGAAATCTATGAGTTCATTGAAGTAAATCTGGTTTTAATGAGAAGACTAGATTATTTTTTACTTTCCTGTGCTTACAGGAAGTTACAAGTGATTTCATCTCTCATGAGTGATGAACACTGAAAAGCAAAGGAACTTATGTTTACACTATTGAAACTGATGTGATGTTGGTTCTCTTTCAACAAAAATCTAGTATCCTATTTACTTATCTTACACATCATATACCTTCAGGGGAAACATTGATTTTCTATGAATTTTATTTTATTCTTTATCAATAAAAATATCTTGATGATAATCTGTTGCAGTCAGTGTGAACTAAGCTCAGTCATAATATTTTCTCTCTTTCATTTCTGTGAGTATCATAAGTATTTATGGAGGGAATCCCAAAGGAGCCCAGCAGTGAATCCAATTTAGCTAATCAAATCAAACCTAGAAGAATTATTTCCAGAATTATGTCTATTTTTAACTCTTTCAAATGAAAGAACTAAACTATGTTAAATTTTATTCCTCTGCTTAGCATTGCATACCTGAATACTTAAAAATACAGCATTTCTCTTTAGTAATCTCATTAAAATATACTCATGCCTCCATAGGTCAAAATCTC
>NW_010353806.1:0-1002 GCF_000700745.2 Antrostomus carolinensis | reverse complement strand
ATTATGCAGAGCTGATGGGAGCTGCAGACCAACAGCCACAATTGAAACAGCAAAACCCTAACTCCAGCTGGGGACAAGCTGGGTGGTTTAAGAGGTCTTTTTCATCTCAGATTTCTGTGAGTGAGTTCATCGAGTGCTATTATTAAGCAACACAGGCTACAGAGTAGAAGGTGTGAGCCCTTCTGCAAGGGTCTCGAAGTCCAAGGAGTGTCAGCTGCATTGGGCTGGCCCTTCTCTCTTGAAAGAGTGGCATGAAGAGCTGCCAACAATGTCCTCAGCTCTTGGAACATGAGGATGCCTGCTGGGAGCTGGGCCTGACTCCTTCCTCCTTTCCGATGCATACTCTGCAGTTCTCCTGCTCTGTGCAGGCAGGAGAAACCCTCTTAACTTGTATGGTCTTGATAGGCTTAGACATCAGCTGCTTGCAAACCTGTCTACATATGAATTTTAACTTCCTCTTTTAAGTCATTTATAGGAAATGCTATAAAGTTCCACTTTTTTTTTTTTCCCAAAAAAAATACGTTTAAAAGTTGTTCTTTAAAAAAAAGATGAAAACTTGTATCTCAAGTGCTGGCAGTCTTGTAGGACTATGATCCTGCAGCTCTGCTAGTTCTCTCCCCCCAAGGATGTCTCGCAGCTCAAGGGGGCAGAACCGTAGTCAGTAGCCGGAGCACTGTGCACACAGGTGCTCCCAGCCCTCGGTCAGCCGCAGGAGGGAAGCCACACCAGACCCTTCTCTTGTGGGGTTTGCTGCTTTCTCTTTCCAAGGGAGTTTGCAGGAGGAGAGCAATCCCAAATGTTCAAGCCTTTCACAGTTCTTCCCATCCCTGAGCTCTCAAACTCTTCTTTCAGTGTCAGAGTTCCCCACAGCAGGCTTGGGGACCAGCACATATCCTTTGCCCAGAAGCAGGGCTGCAAGGGCACCAGGCAGGCGAGGAATTGGTGCACATCCATGGTTTGTTCTGCTTCCCCGTGTCCAGAGAAGGGCAGCAAAGCTGGTGA